>NC_133143.1:72060098-72322346 GCF_048418815.1 Hemitrygon akajei | reverse complement strand
ATGATCAAAGACACCGGCACCATATGAAACAACTTAAATCTCTAATCATACCTGGCTTACACAAACTTTACAATTTCCAGTTGATTGTTTAGGAGCATTGTTTAGCTTTCAACTGATGAAATAAGCTTTCCTCCACATTGGCTAATAGTGTTCCATGATCTTAGGTTTTCAAGATGTTTTCGCTCATTATCATCCAACTAAATTATCATCCTCATTACATCCAGCCCATCTGGCTGGATGGCTCTCTGACAAGAACATCTGGAATGAGCAAGTCTACCCCTACTGGAAGAAGAATGACATCCGGTGGAAAAGTTGCTGGAAAGGTAGGTGTGTCTCCTGGTCATTTCTATCCAATCTTCTGTCAGGTCTGTTCGTAAGTCTTTTACATGCAGTCTAACAAAACAACTTAGTAATACCTTCCACCTGTGATTCCCTACATTCATGAAGAATATCCACAGCTTGTGATAAGTGGTGACAGAAATGGGTGCCTCTGTAAAAATGAGCATTGGAGTGACTCGTGCTGCATTTTGAAGTTTTTGACAAATCTTTGAGCCATAGAGTCAGAGAACATACAGCACATTACAGACCATGTAACCTACATTAGAACCTGTCTAGAATTTCCCTACTGCATAACCCTCTATTTTACTAAGCTCCATGTACCAATATAAGAGTCTTTTAGAAGACCCTATTATATTGCTTCCACCACCATCACTGGCAGTGCATCCCATGTACCCACCACCCTCTGTGTGAAAAATTTACCCCTGACATCCCCCTTGTACCTTCTTCCAAGCACCCTAAAACTATTCTCCCTTGTGTTAGCAATTTCAGCACTGGGAGAAAGCCTCTGGCTATCCACATGATCAATGCCTCTCATCATCTTGTACACCTCTATCAGGTCACCCCTCATCCTCTGTTGCTCCAAAGAGAAAAGGCCAAGTTCACTCAATCTATTTTCATAAGGCGTGCTCTCCAATCCAGGCAACATCCTTGTAAATCTCCTCTGCACTCTTTCTATAGTATCCACATCCTTCCTGTAGTGAGGTGACCAGAACTGAACGCAATACTCCAAGTGGCGTCTGACCAAGGTCTTATATACCTGTAACATTAACTCACAGCTCTTGAACTCAGTCCCACGATTGATGAATGCCAATACACCATACGCCTTTCTAACAACACTGTCAACCTTTGGACAGCTTTGAGTGTCCTAAGGAAACAGACCCCAAAATCTCTTTGATCCTCCACACTGCCAAGAGTCTTACCATTAATACTATATTCTGTCTTCAAATTTGACCTACCAAAATGAATCACATTTCACACTTATTTGGGTTGAACTCCATCTGCCACTTCTACAACCTATCAATGTACTGCTGTAACCTCTGACAACCCTTCAGACTATCCACAATATCCCCACCTTTGTGTCATCAGCAAACTTACTAACCCACCCTTCTACTTCTTCATACATGTCATTTATAAAAATCACAGAGGAGGAGTCCCTGAACAGATCCCTGCAGAACACCACTGGTCACTGACCTCCATTCAGTATACGAACCATCTACAACCCCCCTTTGCCTTCTGTGGGCAAGCCAATTCTGAATCCATAAAGCAAGGTCTCCTTAGATCCCATGCCTCATTACTTTCTGAATGAGCCTCACATAGGAAACTTTATCAAATGCCTTCTTGAAATCCATATATACTACATCCACTGCTCTACCTTCATCAACGTGTTTTATTACATTCGCAAAGAATTCAATCAGGCTCGTAAGGCACGACCTGCCCTTAACAAAGCCATGCTGACTATCCCTAATCAGATTATGTCTCTCCAAATGCTCATAAATCCTGCCTCTCAGAATCTTCTCCAACAACTTGCCCATCACTGAAGTAAGACTCACTGCACTATAATTTCCTGGGTTATCTCTACTCCCTTTCTTGAACAAGGGAGTAACATTTGCAACCCTCCAGTCCTCTGGTACTTTTCCTGTCTCTATTAATGATGCAAAGATCATTGCCAGAGGCTCTACGATCTCCACCCTGCTTCCCTCAGTAGCCTGGGGTATATCTCGTACTGTCCTGGCAACTTATATAACTTAATGCTTTTCAAAGCTCCAGCACATCCTATTTCTTAAAGTCTATATCCTCAAGTATTTCAATCTGCTATAAGTCATCCCCACAGTTGGCAAAGAAAGCCCAGCAGCATCTCTACTTTCTGTGAAGGCTGAGGAAAGTCCATCTCCCACCCCCCATTTTCATCACATTCTACAGGGGTTGTACTGAGAGCATCCTGAGCAGCCGCATCACTGCCTGGTTCAGAAATCGCACCATCTCGGATCGCAGGACCCTGCAGCGGATAGTGAGGTCAGCTGAGAAGGTCATCGGGGTCTCTCGTCCCGCCATTACAGACATTTACAATACACGCTGCATCCGCAAAGCAAACAGCATTATGAAGGACCCCATGCACCCCTCATACAAACTCTTCTCTCTCCTGCCGTCTGGGAAAAGGCACCGAAGCATTCGGGCTCTCACGACCAGACTATGTAACAGTTTCTTCACCTAAGCCATCAGACTCTTCAATACCCAAAGGCTGGACTGACACCAACTTACTGCCTTCTACTGTGCCTATTGTCTTGTTTATTATTTATTGTAATGCTTGCACTGTTTTGTGCACTTTATGCAGTCCTGGGTAGGTCTGTAGTCTAGTGTAGTTTTTTTTCTGTGTTGTTTTTACATAGTTCAGTGTAGTTTTTGTACTGTTTCATGTAGCACCATGGTCCTGAAAAACATTGTCTCATTTTCACTGTGTACTGTACCAGCAGTTATGGTTGAAATGACAATAAAAAGTGATTTGACTTGACTCGAGAAAGAGGTGACATAAGGTCAGAGAATGTCGAAACTTTGTAGGTGGAGTTACGAAATTGCAAGGGTGAAAAAACCATTATGGGAATCATATATAGGCCTCCAAGTAGTAGCCAAGCTGTTGGGTTGAGATTGCAAAGTGAGCTGGAAAAGGCATGTAATAAGAGTAATGAAACAAATGTAATGAGGAACTTCAATATGCAAGGGGATCAGAAAAATTAGGTTGGTGTTGGATCGCAACAGAGAGAATTTGTTGAATGTCTATGAGATGGCTTTTTAGAGTAGCTTGTGCTTGAGCCTAGTCAGGGAAAGGCTATCTTAGACTGGGTGTTGTGTAATAACCCAGATCTTATTACGGAGATTAATGTAAAGGAACCCTTAGGAGGCAGTGATCATAACATGATTCCTTAGATTCTGGATTAGTTCCTGAGGATTGGAGGTTGGCTAATGTAACCCCACTTTTTAAAAAAGGAGGGAGAGAGAAACTGGGGAATTATAGACCAATTAGTCTGATATCGGTGGTGGGGAAAATGCTAGAGTCAGTTATCAAAGATGTGATAACAGCACATTTGGAAAGAGGTGAAATCATCGGACAAAGTCAGCATGGATTTGTGAAAGGAAAATCATGTCTGATGAATCTTATAGAATTTTTTGAAGATGTAACTAGTAGAGTGGATAGGGGAGAGCCAGTGGATGTGGTATATTTAGATTTTCAAAAGGCTTTTGACAAGGTCCCACACAGGAGATTAGTGTGCAAACTTAAAGCACACGGTATTGGGGGTATGGTATTAATGTGGATAGAGAATTGGTTGGCAGACAGGAAGCAAAGAGTGGGAGTAAACGGGACCTTTTCAAAATGGCAGGCAGTGACTAGTGGGGTACTGCAAGGCTCAGTGCTGGGACCCCAGTTGTTTACAATATATATTAATGATTTAGACGAGGGAATTAAATGCAGCATCTCCAAGTTTGCGGATGACACAAAGCTGGGCGGCAGTGTTAGCTGTGAGGAGGATGCTAAGAGGATGCAGGATGACTTGGATAAGTTAGGTGAGTGGGCAAATTCATGGCAGATGCAATTTAATGTGGATAAATGTGAGGTTATCCACTTTGGTTGCAAGAACAGGAAAATAGATTATTATCTAAACGGTGGCCGATTAGGAAAAGAGGAGATGCAACGAGACCTGGGTGTCATTGTACACCAGTCATTGAAGGTGGGCATGCAGGTACAGCAGGTGGTGAAAAAGGCAAATGGTATGTTGGCATTCATAGCAAAAGGATTTGAGTACAGGAGCAGGGAGGTTCTGCTGCAGTTGTACAAGGCCTTGGTGAGACCGCACCTAGAGTATTGTGTGCAGTTTTGGTCCCCTAATCTGAGGAAAGACATTCTTGCCATAGAGGGAGTACAGAGAAGGTTCACCAGATTGATTCCTGGGATGGCAGGACTTTCATATGAAGAAAGACTGGATTGACTAGGCTTATACTCACTGGAATTTAGAAGATTGAGGGGGGATCTTATTGAAACATATAAAATTCTAAAGGGATTGGACAGGCTAGATGCAGGAAGATTGTTTCTGATGTTGGGGAAGTCCAGAACAAGGGGTCACAGTTTAAGGATAAAGAGGAAGCCTTTTAGGACCGAGATGAGGAAAAACTTCTTCACACAGAGAGTGGTGAATCTGTGGAATTCTCTGCCACAGGAAACAGTTGAGGCCGGTTCATTGGCTATATTTAAGAGGAAGTTAGATATGGCCCTTGTGGCTAAAGGGATCAGGGGGTATGGAGAGAAAGCAGGTACAGGGTTCTGAGTTGGATGATCAGCCAGGATCATACTGGATGGTGGTGCAGGCTCGAAGGGCCGAATTGCCTACTCCTGCACCTATTTTCTATGTTTCTATGATTGAATTCATAATGCAATTTGAGAGGGAGAAGCATTAGTCACATGTATCAGTATCACAATGGAATAAAGGGAGTTATAGAGGCATGAGAGAAGAGCTTGTCCAGGTGGTTTGGAGAAGGATACTGGTGGAGATAATGGCAGAGCAGAGATGGCTGAAGCTTCTGTGAATAGTTCACAAGGCGCAGGATAGATATATCCCACCAAGGAAGAATACTTGAGTAAGGATATACTGGCTTTGGAGGCAGTACAGAGCAGGTTCACCAGGTTGATTGCAGGGATGAAGAGGTTAACCTATGAGGAGAGATTGAGTCTCCTGGAACTGTACTCTCTGGAGTTCAGAAGAATGAGAGGAGATCTTATAGAAACATACAAAATTTTGAAAAGACTAGACAAGATAGAAGTAGGAAAGTTGTTTCCATTGGTAGGTGAGACTAGAACTAGGGGATATTGGCTCAAGATTCAGGGGAGAAGATTTAGGACTGAGATGAGGAGACACTGTTTATCCCAGAGAGTGGTGAATCTGTGGAATTCCCTGCCCAGGGAAGCAGTTGGGGTTTCTTCACCAAATATATTTAAGAAACAGTTAGATAGGTTTTTATATAGTAAGAGAATTAAGGGTTATGGGGAAAAAGCAAGTAGATGGAGCTGAGTTTATGGACATATCAGCCATGATCTTACATCAACCACGACCTACCAGGGACAAGTTGCAGTGGTTGCATCTCTGGCACTGAGACTGGACCCTCAGCTCAGAAGGGAAGGAGGGAAAAGAGGAGAGCAGTAGTGATAGGGGATTCGATAGTTGGGGGGACAGATAGGAGGTTCTGTGGAGGAGATTGAGAATCCCGGATGGTCTGTTGTCTCCCTGGAGCCAGAGTCAGTGATATCGCGGATTGACTTCTCAGTATTCTCAAGAGGGAGGGTGAGCAGCCGGATGTCATGGTCCATGTAGGGACCAATGGCGTGGGTAGGAAGAGTGAGGAGGTACTGAAAGATGAGTTCAGGGTGTTAGGCACCAAGTTAAGGGACAGGACCTCCAGGATAGCAATCTCAGGATTACTACCAGTGCCACGTGCAGGTGGGTTTAGAAATAGTAAGATAGTGCAGATCAACACGTGGCTGAAGACATGGTGCAGGAGGGAGAGCTTCAGATTTATAGATAATTGGGCAGTTTTCCTGGGAAGGTGGGACCTGTTCTGGCGGGATGGTTTACATCTGAACTGGAGGGGGACAAATATTCTTGCAGGTAGGTTTGCTAGAGAGGCTCCAGTGGATTTAAACTAGATATGAGGGGGGAGGGGAACCAGAGTGTAGGAACAGATGTACGGGAGAAGGAAGAAAAAGAAGATAGTAAATTTGTTTGCACCATTAGAGATAAACAGAGAGGAAGAGGTGGAGAATTTCTTAAATGCATTTATTTTAATGCTAGGAGCATTGTAAGAAAGGTGGATGAGCTTAGAGCATGGATTGATACCTGGAAATATGATGTTGTAGCTATTAGTGAAACATAGTTGCTGGAGGGGTGTGATTGGCAACTAAATATTCCTGGATTTCGTTGCTTCAGGTGTGATAGAATCAGAGGGAAAAGAGGGGGAAGTGTTGCATTGCTTGTCAGAGAAAATATTACAGTGGTGCTCTGGCAGGATAGATTAGAGGGCTCGCCTAGGGAGCTTACTTGGGTGGAATTGAGGAATGGAAAAGGTGTAGTAACACTTATAAGGGTGTATTATAGACCACCTAATGGGGAGTGAGAATTGGAGGAGCAAATTTGTAAGGAGATAGCAGATATTTGTAATAAGCATAGGGTTGTGATTGTGGGAGATTTTAATTTTCCACACATAAACTGGGAAACCCATTCTGTAAAAGGGCTGGATGGTTTGGAGTTTGTAAAATGTGTGCAGGGTAGTTTTTTGCAGCAATACATAGAAGTACCAACTAGAGAAGGGGCAGTGTTGGATCTTCTGTTAGGGAATGAAATAGGTCAGGTGACGGAGGTATGTGTTGTGGAGCACTTCAGGTCCAGTGATCACAATGCCATTAGTTTCGATATAATTATGGAGAAGGATAGGACTGGACCCAGAGTTGAGACTTTTGATTGGAGAAAGGCTAACTCTGAGGAGATGCGAAAGGATTTAGAAGGAGTGGATTGGGACAATTTGTTTTATGGGAAGGATGTAATAGAGAAATGGAGGTCATTTAAGGGAGAAATTTTAAGGGTACAGAATCTTTATGTTCCTGTTAGGTTGAAAGGAAAGGTTAAAAGTTTGAGAGAGCCATGGTTTTCAAGGGATATTGGAAACTTGGTTCAGAAAAAGAGAGAGATCTACAATAAATATAGGCAGCATGAAGTAAATGAGGTACTCAAGGAATATAAAGAATGTAAAAAGAATCTTAAGAAAGAAATTAGAAAAGCTAAAAGAAGATGCAAGGTTGCTTTGGCAAGTAAGGTGAAAGTAAATCCAAAGGGTTTCTACAGTTATATTAATAGCAAAAGGATAGTGAGGGATAAAACTGGTCCCTTAGAGAATCAGAGTGAACAGCTATGTGTGGAGCCAAAAGAAATGGGGGAGATTTTGAACAATTTCTTTTCTTCGATATTCACTAAGGAGAAGGATATTGAATTGTAACGGAAACAAGTAGGGAAGTTATGGAAACTATGATGATTAAAGAAGAGGAAGTCCTGGCGCTTTTAAGGAATATAAAAGTAGATAAATCTCCAGGTCCTGACAAGATATTCCCTAGGACCTTGAGGGAAGTTAGTGTAGAAATGGCAGGGGCTCTGACAAAAATATTTCAAATGTCATTAGAAACGGGGATGGTGCCAGAGGATTGGCGTGTTGCTCATGTGGTTCCATTGTTTTAAAAAGGGTTCTAAGACTAAACCTAGCAATTATAGGCCTGTCAGTTTGACATCAGTGGTGGGTAAATTAATGGAAAATATTCTTAGAGATGGTATATATAATTATCTGGATAGACAGGGTCTGATTAGGAACAGTCAACATGGATTTGTGCGTGGAAGGTCATGTTTGACAAATCTTATTGTATGTTTTGAAGAGGTTACTAGAAAGTTGACGAGGATAAAGCAGTGGATGTTGTTTATATGGACTTCAGTAAGGCTTTTGACAAGGTTCCGCATGGAAGGTTCGTTAGGAGTGTTCAATCTTTGGGTGTTAATATTGAAGTAGTAAAATGGATTCAACAGTGGCTGGTTGAGAGATTCCAGAGAGTAGTGGTGGATAACTGTTTGTCAGGTTGGAGGCCGGTGACTAGTGGTGTGCCTCAGGGATCTGTACTGGGTCCAATGTTGTTTGTCATATACATTAATGATCTGGATGATGGGGTGGTACCAGTGTGCCAGAGGTTCATGAGTGTTAGGGAGCAGGAGTGAATGCCTTTGCTATTACAGGGGAAAAAGTGCTGGGCAATCTGAGAGGTCTTAAGGTCTTAATCTGAGAGAGGTTGCTGAAGGGATAACAGATGCATTGGTCATAATCTTTCAAGAATCACTTGATTCTCGGATAGTTCTGGAGGACTGGAAGATTGCAAATGTCACTCAGCCCTTTATGAAGGAAGGAAGCAAAAGAAGGAAATTATTGGCCAGTTAGCTTAACCTCAGAGTTAGAGTCTATTATTAACCATAGAACATTACAGCACAGAAACAGGCCTTTTCGGCCTACTTGGCTGCACTGATTTTTCTGCCTAGTCCCACTGACCTGCACCTGGCCCATATCCCTCCATACACCTCTCATTCATGCACCTGTCCAAGTTTTTCTTAAATGTTAAAAGAGAGCCCACATTTACCACATCATTAGGCAGCTCATGCCACACTCCCACCACTCTCTGTGTGAAGAAGCCCCCCCCCCCACCAATATTCTCTTTAAACTTTTCCCCCTTCACCTTTAACCCATGTCCTCTGGACAAGGGAGAGCCAGTGGATGTAGTGTACCTGCACTTTCAGAAAGCTTTTGATAAAGTCCCACATAGGAGATTAGTGGGCAAAATTAGGGCACATGGTATTGGGGGCAGAGTACTGACATGGATTGAAAATTGGCTGGCTGACAGGAAACAAAGAGTAGCAATTAACGTGTCCCTTTCGGAATGGCAGGCTGTGACCAGTGGGGTACCGCAAGGTTCGGTGCTGGGACCACAGCTGTTTACAATATACATTAATGATTTAGATGAAGGGATTAAAAGTAACATTAGCAAATTTGCTGATGACACAAAGCTGGGTGGCAGTGTGAAATGTCAGGAGGATGTTATGAGAATGCATGGTGACTTGGACAGGTTAGGTGACTGGGCAAATGTATGGCAGATGCAGTTTAATGTGGATAAATGTTAGGTTATCCACTTTGGTGGCAAGAACAGGAAGGCATATTACTATCTAAATGGAGTCAAGTTAGGAAAAGGGGAAGTACAACGAGATCTAGGTGTTCTTGTACATCAGTCAATGAAAGCAAGCATGCAGGTACAGCAGGCAGAGAAGAAAGCTAATGGCATGCTGGCCTTTATAACAAGAGGAATTGAGTGTAGGAGTAAAGAGGCCCTTCTGCAACTGTACAGGGCCCTGGTGAGACCCCACCTGGAGTATTGTGTGCAGTTTTGGTCTCCAAATTTGAGGAAGGACATTCTTGCTATTGAGGGAGTGCAGCATAGGTTCACAAGGTTAATTCCCGGAATGGCGGGTCGGTCACATGTTGAAAGATTGGAGCGACTGGGCTTGTATACACTGGAATTTAGAAGGATGAGAGGGGATCTGATTGAAACATATAAGATTATTAAGGGATTGGACACGCTGGAGGCAGGAAGCATGTTCCCGCTGATGGGTGAGTCCAGAACTAGAGGCCACAGTTTAAGAATAAGGGGTAGGCCATTTAGAACAGAGATGCGGAAAAACTTTTTCACCCAGAGAGTGGTGGATATGTGGAATGCTCTGCCGCAGAAGGCAGTGGAGGCCAAGTCTCTGGATGCATTCAAGAGAGAGTTAGATAGAGCTCTTATAGATAGCAGGGTCAAGGGATATGGGGAGAGGGCAGGAATGGGGTACTGATTGTGTATGATCAGCCATGATCACAGTGAATGGCAGTGCTGGCTAGAAGGGCCGAATGGCCTACTCCTGCACCTACTGTCTATTGTTTTTATTCTCCCTTAGCCTCAGTGGAAAAAGCCTGCTTGCATTCACTCTGTCTATACCCATCATAATTTTATACACCTCTATCAAATCTCCCCTCATTCTTCTATGCTCCAGGGAATAAAGTCCTAACCTATTCAACCTTTCTCTGTAACTCAGTTTCTCAAGTCCTGGCAACATCCTTGTAACCTTTTCTGCACTCTTTCAACCTTATTAATATCCTTCCTGTAATTAAGTGACCAAAAACTGCACACAATACTCCAAATTCGGCCCCACCAATGCCTTATACAACCTCACCATAACATTCTAACTCTTATACTCAATACTTTGATTTATAAAGGCCAATGTACCAAAAGCTCTCTTTACTACACCTCCAATCTTTGTATCATCAGCAAATTTGCTGATCCTATTTACCACATTATCATCCAGATCATTGATATAGATGACAAATAACAACGGACCCAGCATTGATCCCTGTGGCACACCACTAATCACAGGCCTCCACTCAGAGAAGCAATCCTCCACTACCACTCTCTGACTTCTCCCATTGAGCCAATGTCTAATCCAATTTACTACCTCACCATGTATACCTAGCGACTGAATCTTCCTAACTAACCTCCCATGCGGGACCTTGTCAAAGACTTTACTGAAGTCCATGGAGACAACATCCACTGCCTTCCCTTCATCCACTTTCCTGGTAGCCTCCTCGAAAAGCACTAATAGATTTGTTAAACATGACCTACCACACACAAAGCCATGTTGACTCTCCCTAATAAGTCCCTGTCTATCTAAATATTTGTAGATCCTATCTCTCAGTACTCCTTCCAATAATTTACCTACTACCAACGACAAATTTACTGCCCTCTAATTTCCTAGATTACTTTTAGAGCCTTTTTTAAACAACAGAACAACATGAGCTATCCTCCAGTCCTCGGCACCTCACCCATAGATACCGACATTTTAAATATATCTGCCAGGGCCCCTGCAATTTTGACACTAGTCTCCTTCAAGGTCCGAGGGAATACCCTGTCAGGTCCTGGGGATTTATCTGCTCTGATTTGCCTCAAGATAGCAAGCACCTCCTCCTCTTCAATCTGTATGTGTTCCATGACCTCACTACTTGTTTGAGGCCAAACTCAGGTTGGAGGAGCAACACCTCATATACTGTCTGGGTAGTCTCCAGCCCCTTGGTATGAACATCGAATTCTCCAACTTCTGGTAATTCCCTCCATCTCCCTACCACTATCCCACTTTCATTCTGCCTCCTCTTCTAGCTGCCTTTCACCTCTCTTATGATTCTGTCTTCTTCTATTACCCATAGTGCTTTCCCCTTACATTCCTTCTTCACCTCTCCTGCCTATCCCCTCCCTGCTTCCCCTTCCCCACCCCTTGATCTTTCCTCTGATTGGTTTTTCACCTGGCACCTTCCACCCTCCCCCCACCTTCTTTATAGGGCCCCTGCCCCTCCTTCTTCAGTCCTGACAAAGGGTCCCGGCCCAAAACGTTGACTGCTCATTTCCATGGATGCTGCCCGACCTGCTGAGTTCATCTAGCTTTTGTACGTGTTGATCTCACTACTTGTTTGCCTTATTTCCTTTGACTCCATGCCAGTTTCCTTAGTAAATACAGATGCAAAAAACCCATTTAAGATCCTCCCCATTTCTTTTGGTTCCAAACATAGCTGACCACTCTGATCTTCAAGAGGACCAATTTTATCCCTTACTATCCTTTTGTTCTTAATATACCTGTGGAAGCTCTTTGGATTATCCTTCACCTTGACTGCCAAAGCTACCTAATGTCTTCTTTTAGCCCCTCTGATTTCTTTCTTAAGTATTTTTTTGCACTTTTTATACTCCTCAAGCACCTTATTTGCTCCCTGTTTCTTATACATGTCATACATCTCTCTCTTCTTTGTTATCAGATTTCCAATATCCCTAGAGAACAAAGGTTCCTTATTCTTATTCATTTTGCCTTTAATCCTGACAGGAACATACAAACTCTGCACTCCCAAAATTTCTCCTTTGTGTCATGGCCCGGATCGGTTCCCCTTTAAATTTAGTTAGGTTGCGTTTTGATCCGGACCATTGACTCCTTGTTCCCTTCTAATTCCGTTTCACGTGTCCCTCGAGCTTGGCCATTAAGGTAATCTACTCTCGACCCGAACCGGCAGTTTATAAGCCCCTGGCTTTAGCTGTTTGGGGCGAGAGTGTTAGGAAGCATTGGCACGTCGCTGTCACTACCACAAGCCAGAGTTATCCAGCCCGTATCAGAGTGCTGGCAATTTGCCTTCCTTCACCTGAGTGGGTCTGGGCAAGGTCAAACTGCCAGGGGTGAGTTGAAGGCGGAGTCCTGGCTCGATGTTCATGCCCAGTGTCCGTGTCTATCCCTTGAAGAAGAGTCCCGGCTCGGTGCCTGAGTTGAAGGCGGAGTCCTGGCTCGACATTCCTGTCTTGTGTTTGAGTGTCCACGTTCTGGCTGCGGCGATTCAAGGTCCTAGTCTCCAAGTCCAAGGTCCGCGATGATCCAAGTTCCCTGTCTCCAAGTCCAAGGTCCGCGGCGGTCCCAGTCCCCAGGGTCCCAGTCATGGCCGCGATGATCCAAGTTCCCAATGTCCAAGTCCAAGGTCCGCGGTGATCCAAGTTCCCAGTTTCCAAGTCCAAGGTCCGTGGTGATCCAAGTCCCTAGTCTCCTAGTCCAAGGTTCATGTTCCTCTTTGTCCTCCTTGATTTCCCGGTTCTCTGTGTAGTGAGTAATAAACGCTATTTTATTGAACCTTAAAAAGACGTGTTTGTGTCCTGCTTGTGGGTCCTCTCCCAGCACCCTTGCCCCCACCTTGTAACACTTTGAAGGTCTCCCACTTACCAATGACATCCTTGCCAGAGAACAACCTGTCCCAATCCACGCTTTTTAGATCCTTTCTCATTTCTTCAAATTTGGCCTTTTTCCAGTTTAGAACCTCAACCCAAGACCAGATCTATCTTTATCCATGATCAAGTTGAAACTAATGGTGTTATGATCACTGGAACCAAAGTGTTCCACTACACACAATTCCATCACCTGTCCTAACTCTGTCCCTACTATCACAACTTTATGTTTCCTGCAGTTGTCTGCTATCTCTCTGCAGATTTGCTCCTCCAATTCTCGCTGACTATTGGGTGGACCCATTAATGTGGTCATACCTTTCCTGTTTCTCAGTTCCACGCATATGGCCTCGGTAGACAAGCCATCTAATCTGTCCTGCCGAAGCACTGCTGTAACATTTTCCCTGACTAGCAATGCCACCCCTCCACCCTTCATCCCTCTGCCTCTATCACGTCTGAAACATTGGAACCCTGGAACATTAATCTGACAGTCCTGCCCCTCCTGTAGCCAAGTTTCACTAATGGCTACAATGTCATAATTCCACATGTCAATCCACACCCTCAGCTTGTCAGCCTTCCCCACAATACTCCTCACATTGAATTAGACACACCTCAGAAGATTATTACCACCACACACAACCCTTCTATTTGTAACTTTGCATGAACCTTTAACATCATTTATTTTCACCCCCACTCCACTATCTGCTCTGGCACTCTGGTTCCCATCCCCCTGCAAATCTAGTTTAAACCCCCCCCCCCCCACCCCGCCAAAGCACTAACAAACCTCCCTGCAAGGATATTGGTCCCCTTGTAGTTCAGGTGTAACCTGTCTCTCTTGTACAAGTCCCACCTGCCCCAGAAGAGGTCCCAATTTTCGTGAAATCTGAAACCCTGCCCCCTACACCAGTTCCTCAGCCACGTGTTCATCCTCCAGAGCATCCTATTCTTACCCTCACTGGCATGTGGCACAGGCAGCAATCCTGAGATTACCACCCTCGAGGTCCTGCTTTTTAACTTCCTACCAAGCTCTCTATACTCACTCTTCTGGACCTCCTCACTCTTTCTTCCTACATCATTGGTACCGATGTGTGCCATAACATCTGGCTACTCACCCTCCCATTTCAGAATAGTGTGTACGTGATCAGAGACATCCCTGACCCTGGCACCCGGGAGGCAACAAACCATCCGGGAGTCTCTGTCACGACCACAGAACCTCCTGTCTGTACCTCTAACTATTGAGTCCCCTATCACTACCGCTCTTCTCTTCTTCCCCCCTCCCTTCTGCACTGCAGAACCAGACTCAGTGCCAGAGATCTGACTGGCGCAGCTTGTCCTAGGTAAGTAATCCCCCACAACAGTATCCAAATCGGTATACTTGTTGTTGAGGGGAATGGCCACAGGGGAGCCCTGCTCTGTCTGCCCTTTCCCCTTCCCTCGCCTGACGGTAACCCAATTACCTGTGCGCTACTCCTTTGGTGTAATTACCTCCCTGAAACTATTATCTATAAACTCCTCATTCTCCTGAATGATCTGGAGGTCATCCAGCTCCTGCACCAGTTCCCTAACGCGGTCTGTTAGGAGCTGCAGCTGGATGCACTTCTTGTAGGTGTCGTTGTCAGGGACACTGGAGGTCTCCCTGACTTCCCACATCCTGCAAGAGGAGCATTCCAACATCCTGCCTGGCATTCTCTCTACTCTAAACTAACAAAACAAAACTTACCAGAACCTACCCTCGCCTCTGCCTGTTCACGCCGAAGGCTGTTGAGCCAAAGCCATTCCACTCTGACTCAGTCCACTCTGATGACGGCCGCTGTATATGGCAGTCTTTTTTTAAACCTTTAGCGCGCTAGTCATGCGCCTGCACAGTCTAGCCTCTTTTCCCCAAGCAGTAAAAAATAACTTCTCTCCAAGATGCCTTTAGTCCTTCACTCTCAGCCTCTTGCTTCAATTTAGTTTCAAGGTACTTGGAGACTAATGATAAAATAAGTCAAAGTCAACATGATTTCTGTTAAGGGAAATCTTACCTGACAATTCAGTTCTTCAAGGAAGTAACAAGCAGGGTGGACAAAGAAGAGGCAGTGGATGTCATTTACTTGGATTCTCAGAAAGTGTTTGATAAGGTGCTACACATGAGGCTACTTAACAAGATAAAATCCTATAGCATTACAGAAAAGATACTGGCATAGACAGAGGAATGGCTGACAGACTGAAAGCAGCGAGTGGGAATAAAAGAGGCCTTTTCTGATTGGCTGCCAGTGACTAGTGGTATTCCTCAAGGGTCAGTATTGTTTGTCAGTGATTTAGATAATGGAATTGATGGCTTTGTAGCAAAGTTTGCAGATGATACAAAGATAGGTGGAGGGGTAGGTAGTGCTGAGGAAGCAATGTGATTGCGGCAAGACTTAGCCAAATTGGAAGAATGGGCAAAGAAGTGGCAGATGGAATACAGTGTTGGAAAATGTATATAACCATATAACAATTACAGCACGGAAACAGGCCATCTCGGCCCATCTAGTCCGTGCCAAACGCTTACTCTCACTTACTCTCGCTTACTCTGTATGATCATGCATTTTGGTAAAAGGAACAATAGTGCAAACTATTAGCTAAACGAGGAGAAGGTTCAAACATCAGAGGTGCAGAGAGACTTAGAAGTCCTCATGCAAGACTCCCAGAAAGTTAATTTAAAGGTTGAGTCTGTGGTAAAGAAAGCAAATGCAATGTTGACATTTATTTCAAGGGGAATAGAATATAAAAGCAAGGAGATAATGCTGAGACGTTATAAGACTCTAGTCAGGCCGCACTTGGGGTATTGTCAACAGTTTTGGGCCCCATATCTTGGAAAGGATGTGTTGTCATTGGAGAGAGTCCAGAGGAGGTTCACGAGGATGATTCTGGAAGTGAAGAGGTTAGCATATGAGGAGCATTTAGCAGATGGGAAGAATGCAAGGATTGAAACTTACTGAATGTTGAAAGGACTGGATAGAGTGGATGTGGAGAGGATGGTTCCTATGGTAGGGGTATCCAGAATTAGAGGGCACAGCCTCAAAATTGAGGGGCGACCCTTTAGAACAAATTTAAGGAGGAATTTCTTTAGGCAGAGAGTATTAAATCTGTGGTGGAGGCCAAGTCTGTGGGTATATTTAAGGTGGAAGTTGATAGTTTCCTGATCAGTCAGTGCATCAAAGGATATGTCATGAAGGCAGGTGTATGGATTTGAGTGGAATCCAGGCTCAGCCATGATGGAGTGGCAGAGCAGATGATGGGCTGAGTGGCCTCATTTTGCTCCTATGTTTTAGAGTCCTATGGTCTTGTATCCAGTCCCTTAGCATTCCTTCCAATAAGTTTCCCACTACTGATGCCAGGCTCACCTGTCTATACCAAAACTGCACACATTTCTCCAAATTAGGCCTCACCAACATCTTATATAATTTCAAAATAACCTCCCAACTCCTGTACTCAGTGCATTGATTTATGAAGGCCAATGTACCAAATGCCTTTTTCACGACCCAATCTACCTGTGATGCCACGTTAAAGGAATTATGGATCTGTATTCCCAGATCTCTCTGTTCTCCCATGCCCCTTGGTACCCTAGCACTCACTGTGTAAGACCTACTGTGCCTTATCCTGCCAAAGTACACCTCATATTTGTCTGCATTAAATTCCATCTGCCATTTTTAAACACAATTTTCCAGCTGGTACAGATCCTGCTGCAAGCTTTGAAGGTCTTCGTCACTGTCAATTACACACCTAATTTTAGTGTTATCTGCAAATTTGTTGATATAGATGACAAACAAAAATGGACCCAACACCAATCTTTGTGAGACACCTCTAGTTACAGGCTTCCAAGTCAGAGAGGCAACCATCTACTATGACCCTGTGGCTTCTTAAGTGAAACCAAAGTCTAATCCAATTTACCACCTCATCTTGATTGCCAAGCGACTGACCAACCTCCCACGTAGAACCTTGTCAAAGGCTTTGTTAAAGTTCATGTAGACTACGTCCACTGCCTTCACCAACTTTCCTGGTACCTTCCTTGAAAAACTAAAATTGAATAGACATGACTTACCACAATCCT
This sequence comes from Hemitrygon akajei, assembly GCF_048418815.1. NCBI lineage: Eukaryota > Metazoa > Chordata > Chondrichthyes > Myliobatiformes > Dasyatidae > Hemitrygon > Hemitrygon akajei. The sequence goes on along the minus strand of NC_133143.1, from coordinate 72,305,538 downwards.
TTCTATCTGAATACTTACATATCTGGTCCCTCAGAAAACCTTCCAATAACTTACCCACTGTTGACGTCAGGTTCACTGGCGTATAATTTCCTGGCTTATTCTTGAGCCTTTCTTAAACAGAGGAACAACATTAGCTATATTCCAATCTGCTGGTACCTCATGTGTGACTAAGGATGTTTTGAATATCTTGGTTAGGGCCCCAACAGTTTCTGCACTTGCCTTCCACAAGGTCTAAGGAAGCACATTGCCAAGCCTGGGGATTTATCCAGCCTAATTTGCCTTAAAACAGTAAACACTTCCTCCCCTATAAACTGAATACTGTCCATGACCTCGCTGTTGCATTGCCTCACATCTATGGACTCTGTGTCCATCTCCCAAGTAAATACAGATGCAAAAAATTAATATCTTCCCCCATCTCTTTTGCCCCATATGTAAATTACTACTATGATGCTCAAGAGGTCCAATTCTGTCCCTTGTTATCCTTTTGCTTTTAATACTCTTTGGAAGTCCTTAGGATACTCCTTCACCTTGTCTGCTAGAGCAACCTCACACCTTCTTTTAGCCCTCCTGATTTACTTCTTATATATTTTCCTGCATTTCATATATTCCTCAAGTATGTCATTTGTTCCTGCCTGCCAATATCTGCTATGCACCTCCTTCTTTTTCTTAACCAAGGCCTCACTATCTCTCAAAAACCATGGTTCCATAAACCTGTTATCCTTGCCTTTTATTCTTTTAGGAACGTACAAACTCTGTACTTTCAAAATGTCACTTTTGAAGGCCTCCCACTTGTCAAGTACACCTTTGCCAGGAAACAACTTGTCCCAATCCACACTTGCCAGATCCTTTTTGATACTTCCAAAATTGCCCTTCCTCCAATTTAGAATTTCAACCCAAGGACCAGACGTATCCTTTTCAATAATTACCTTGAAACTAATGGCATTATTATCAATAGATGCAAAGTGTTCCCATGCATAAACTTGTGTCACCTGCCCTGTCTCATTCCGTAGTAGAATATCTAGTATCACACTCTCTCTAGATGGGACTTCTATGTACTGATTAAGGAAACTTTCCTGAACACATTTGACAACTTCTTTTCCATCCAGCCCTTTTACAGTATGGGAGTTCCAGTTAAAATGTGGAAAGTTAAGTTCACCTACTATCCCAACCTTATGCTTCTTACAATGCCTCCACAAATTTGCTCCTCTATATCCTGCGGTCTGTCAGGTTGTCTAGAATATAATCACATTAATGCGGTCATGTTTTTCTGAATCCTTAGTTCTACCCATAAAACCTCATTAGATGAGCTCACCAGTCTGTCTTGACTAAGCGTTGCTGTGACATTTTCCCTGATTAGTAATGCCACCCCTCCTCCTTTAATCCTTCCCACTCAATCACATCCAAAGCAATAGGGCTCTGGAACATTGAGCTGCCAGTTCAGTCCCTCCTGTAACCAAGTCTCACTAATGGCTACAATGTCATAATTTCACATGCTGATCCATGCCATAAGCCCATCCACCTTTCCTACAATACACATTGAAATATACGCAATTCAGAACATTAGTCCCACCATGCTCAACCTTTTAATTCCTGACTTTGTATGTAGGCTTTACAGCATCTGTCTCCACAACCACTCCACGGTCTATTCTGGTGTTCTGGTTCTAATCCCCTTACAACTCTAGTTTAACCTCACCACCACCTTGCAGTACTAGCAAACCTTCCTGCTAGGAGATTAGTCCCCCTCCAGTTCAGAAGATGCAAACCGTCTCTTCTGTACAGATCCTACCTTTTCTGGAAGAGAGCCCAATCATCCAAAAATCTGACACCCTCCTCCTACACCAACTGTGTAGCTACATGCTACACTAGGGGATCGGCTGTCTGCTGGATTGGGTGTTGTGCAATGATCCAGAGGTGATAAGAGAGCTTAAGGTTAAGGAACCCTTAGGGAACAGTGATCACAATATGATCCAGTTCACATTGAAATTTGAGTGGGAAAAATTAAAATCCAATGTGTCGAATAAAGGAAATTACATTGGTGTGAGAGGGGAACTGGCTGAAGTTGACTGGAAAGGGACATTTGCAGGAAGGACAGCAGAGCAGCAATGGCTGGAGTTCCTGCAAAAAATGAGGGAAGTGCAAGACAGATATATTCCAAATAAGAAGAAATTTTCAAAGGGAAGAAGGACACTACCATAGCTAACAAGTGAAGTCAGAGCCAAAGTAAAAGCAAAAGAGAGGGCATACAAGAAAGCCAGAGCTAGTGGGAAGATAGAGGATTGGGAAGCTTTTAAAAACTTGCAGAAGGAAACTAAGAAGGTCATTAGGAAAGAAAAGATGAATTATGAGAGGAAGCTGGTGACAAATATCAAAGAAGATACTAAAAGATTTTTTATGTATATAAAGGGTAAAAGAGAGTCAAAGGTAGATATAGGACCAATACAAAATGACGCTGGAGATATTGTAATGAAAGATGCAGAGATGGCAGAGGAACTGAATGTGTATTTTGCATCAGTCTTCACAGTGGAAGATGTCTACAGTATACCGGACATTCAGGAGTGTCACAGAAGTGAAGTTTGTGCAGTGAAAATTACAACTGAGAAGATTCTCAGGAAGCTTAATGGTCTGAAGGTGGATAACTCTCCTGGACCTGATGGAATGCACCCTTGGGTTCTGAAGGAAGTGGCTGGAGAGATTGAGGAGGTGTTAATGATGATCTTTCAAGAATCAATAGATTCTGGCATTGTAGCGGATGACTGGAAAATTGTAAATGCTACTCCATTATTTAAGAAGGGTGGGAGGCAGCAGAAAGGAAACTGACATCAGTGGTTGGAAAGTTGTTGAAATTGATTGTTAGGGATGAGATTACCTGGAGGCTCATGACAAGATAGGCCAAAGCCAGCATGGCTTCCTGAAAGGAGGATCCTGCCTGACAAACCTACTGCAATTCTTTGAGGAAATTACAAGCAGTGTAGACAAAGGAGATGCAATAGATGTGGTGTACCTGGATTTTCAGAAGGCTTTTGACAAAGTGCCACACATGAGGCTGCTTAGATAAGAATCTGTGGAATTACAGGGAAGTTACTAGCATGGCTGGAGTATTGGCTGGTTGGCAGAAAACAGAGAGTGGGAATAAAGGGATCCTATTCTGGCTGGCTGCCGGTTACCAGTGGAGTTCCACAGGGGTCAGTGTTAGGACCGCTGCTTTTTACAATGCATATCAATGATTTAGACTATGGTATTAATGGAGAATTCAAAATGCAGAGATGCAAAGGGTCTGGGAGTCCTGTGCAAGGTACCCTAAAGGTTAACCTCCAGGTTGAGTCGCTCGTGAAGAAGGTGAATGCAATGTTGGCATTCATTTCCAGAGGTATAAAATACAAGAGCAGGAATGTGATGTTGAGGCTCTATAAGGCACTCGTGAGACCACACTTGGAGTATTGTGTGCAGTTTTGGGCACCTTATTTAAGAAACGATATACCTGCATTGGAGAGGGTTCAGAGAAGATTCACAAGAATGATTCCAGGAATGAAAGGGCTACTGTATGAAGAACATCTGGCAGCTCTTGGGCTGTATTCCCTGGAGTGCAGGAGAATGAGGGGGGATCTCATAGAAACATTCTGAATGTTAAAAGACCTGAACAGATTAGATATGGCAAAGTTATTTCCCATGGTAAGGGATTCTAGGACAAGAAGGCACAATTTCAGGATTGAAGGACGTCCATTTAGAACTGAGATGCGGAGAAATTACTTTAGTCAGAGGGTAGTAAATCTGTGGAATTTGTTGCCACAAGAGGCTGTGGAGGCCATGTCATCGGGTGTATTTAAGGCAGAGATAAATAGATTCTTGATTAGCCAGGGCATCAAAGTGTATGGGGTGAAAACAAGGCAGTGGAGGTGACTGGAAAAATTGGATCAGCCCATGATTGAAAGGCAGAGCAGACTCGATGGGCCGAATGGCCTACTTCTGCTCCTATATCTTATGGTCTCATGATCTTCCTAATTCTGGCCTCACTAGCATGTGACATGGGTAGCATCCTGAGATCACATTCCTGGAGGTCCTCTCCTTTAACTTAGCAACTAACTCCCTGAACTCACTTTGTAGGACCTTGTCACCCAATCCTACCCATGTCATTGGTTTTGACATGGACCACAACCTCTGGCTGCTCACCCTCAGACTTAGAATGCTGTGGGTTCGATCTGAGATGTCCCAGACACTGGCACCCAGGAGGTAACAAACTCTCCTGGAATCCCATGCTCATCCATAGAACCTCCTTTCTGTTCCCCTGACCAACGAATCCCCTATCACTACAGCTTACCTCTTCTGCTCCTGTCCCCTCTGAGTCACAGAGCGAGACTCAGTGTCATAGACATGACCTCTGTGGCTTTCCTCTGCTAGGTCACCCCCCCCCCCCCCCCACCAACAGTATCCAAAGCAGTACAACTGTAGTTGAGGGGAACAGCCACAGGGTTACTGTGCTCTGACTGCCTACCACCTTTTCCCCTCCTAATGGTCACCAAGTTATCTCCATCCTGCAACTGAGGTGTAATTACTTTCCTGTATGTCCTGTCTATCAACCCATCAGCCTCCCAAATTATCTGGGATTCATCCATTTCCAGCTCCAGCTCCATGACATGGTCTGTTAGAAGCTGCAGCTGGATGAACTTCTTGTAGGTCTAATCTCAGGGACACTGGAGGTCTCCCTGCCTTTCCACATCCTGCAAAAGGAGCATTCCACTGTCCTGCCTGACATCCTAATGCTCTAAATGTTACGCTGTGGTTAATCTCTACTGTTCTACTTTCCAGATCAAATATCAATCTATAGGAATTAGTTTTGTTACATTCTCAAGCAGATTTAAAAGACTTTTGAAACTCTTTGTTAATGGGACAAATAATAATTTGTAATTGTTAATGTTTTAACCTTTACAATCAATTTTACAAATGATCAAGATAAATCAGACATAACTTGTAAAATGAATAAGCTTGGTCTGTAGTTTATTTTGCAATGAGAAACATGCCAATTAATGCATTTATTTATTTACTTAGATACAGCACAGAACAGGCCCTTTGAGCTATGCTGCCCAACAATCCCCTGATTTAATCCAAGCCTAATCATGGGACAATTTACAATGACCAAACCCACATGCTCACAGGGAGAAAGTACAAACTCATTACAGGCCACAGCAACAATTGAACCCTGGTCATCTGTACTATTGTGGTGCCCTTCCAGATTGTGCAAGAAACTAATCAGATCCACTCTATTCAAAATATGTTACTTTTCATGATGCAGGGTAATATCATTATGTAAATTAAACAATGACAAGTAAATAGGGCTAAAGATTTGGAAACACTTATAAATGCAGTATATACTTTACCTTATAGTAAACTTAGGTACTAATAGTGTAAAGCAATGGTAAATATATAATTCTGTAACATTTCTAAATCAGCCATTGACAATGCTGCAGTAACATAGCGTGTTAAGGAAAAAGTACATTTTAGAAGATAAATTTATATTCATTCAATAGTATTACGTACTTTGTTTGGGGCTATTTCAAATGCAGATCAGTGTTACACCAGCAGTCTGGCCCCAACCAACAAGCTCAAGTCAAGAATAAGGGGTAGGCCATTTAAAACAGAGATGCGGAAAAACTTTTTCACCCAGAGAGTGGTGGATATGTGGAATGCTCTGCCCCAGAAGGCAGTGGAGGCCAAGTCTCTGGATGCATTCAAGAGAGAGTTAGATAGAGCTCTTATAGATAGCGGGGTCAAGGGATATGGGGAGAGGGCAGGAACGGGGTACTGATTGTGTATGATCAGCCATGATCACAGTGAATGGCGGTGCTGGCTAGAAGGGCCGAATGGCCTACTCCTGCACCTACTGTCTATTGTCTATTGATATTGGACCTTGCACCTTACTTTTCTGTTTCACATGAACAATCACCACCATTTGCTTCTTCACAACTGCTTAGCAACACAACTGCTGGTCTGAGTTTTGGACCACTTCCCTCACTTAACAGAGCCCTAAGACATGGTCTGTAAGGATGTACATTGGTCAGTAGGAATGCTGTAGGGCTGGCGGAGCATCACTATTCCTCCTGACTCCAATTCTTACACTTCATCTGTGTCAGGAATCTGAATGGATAAGTTCAAAGTTCAAAGTAAATTTATTATCAAAGTACATATATGTCACCATATACAATCCTGAGATTCCTTTTCTTGCGAGCATACTCAGTGAATCCAAGAACCATATTAGAATCAATAAAAGACCATCAGGGCTGACAACCAACCGATGTGCAAAAGACAACAAACTGTGCATTGATGTGCTCAGTGTTGGGGAGGGTTTTACCCATGTGGACTGGGCCACATCCACTACTTTTTGGAGGATTTTCCATTTAAGGGCATTGATGTTTGCATACCAGGCTGTGATGCAACCAGTCAAAATACTCTCCACTACCATCTATAGAAGTTTGTCAAAGTATTAGACAATACCTAAGGCTGAACTAGTTTCTTGGAAGTGATCATTTAAGTAGCATTTGACCCCTACATAACCAAAGGAATTACCTCAAGAATATTTGGAACACAAGACATATGCTTACAAAATATATCCTCTTGTTTAATATTGCTTAATTTTGCAGTTTTGTTTACCTTTAAACTGGATACTCTTGTCAGGATAAAACGGAATGATTTTTACTATGCAATTCATAATTAATATCCATATATTTCAGTATTCTCTGGCACGCTGAGTGGATTTCCTCTGCTTGTGAATAAGAGTGAACTTAAAAAAAAATTCCTTGTATTTCTGAGCCAATGCCCACTTCCCTCTTTGATCCTGTTAACTTTTCTTTCAGGAGGAAAGGTTGTGGCTCACTTGGGAAATGATGGACCTACTCTGGTCAGAGCAAATGTAACATTCAGTCTGGTGCTAGAACTACCCAGGTGTCAAAAGGAGGATGATAGCGGTGACATCATTTATGATAGAAACTGCAAAAATGGTAAATTTACACTTCGTACGTAATGTATCCAATAAATGTGCGATCTATGTCAGTGGCTTCAAACAACCTAATGGAGTTGTGCAAGAAAAGTACTCTCAGAGTGCTGACGCAGAATTTGGTGCCACATTTTGTAGTTTGTGCAACTTTAATACTTCAACTGAAATACAAGACCAAATGTTCCATGTTTCTAGAATATATAAAAATCCAAAAAGGAATGGAATCGTTTCTGAGCAGACATTCTTTAACACTTGAAAATGCAGATTAAAAGCAATTTGAAACATTGTCTTTTGAAGGGGTTTTATAATTCTGAATTAAATGTTTAAGCTTCTTGGCCAATTCTACAAATTACACTGATTACTAATAATTCAAATATACTACAGAATGGAAATAATACTATCCATGGTGACTAGCAAAATGCAAGCTAAAAGCTTCATGTTAGAAGTTAACCAAGTTATATTTGAGCAGTGCAATGAGGTCCAAATCCTTGTGTCTTTTAGTAAGACTGTGGCGACCCACTTCCCAGCGCACTCAAAGCGGCGCGCGCCGGCATTGAGGCTGGTCGCAAAAAGGGCGCCAAGCCTGCTTCACCAGCAAACCTGCGCGCGGGACGGGACTGTGAATACGCGCCCCCTACAGTATTCCCGCCCAGGGAGGGCGGGATCAGGAAGGCTTTAAAGCGAGGCCGCGAAGTTTGAATAAATCTCTTTCGCAACTGCACCTCACCGACTCTTGTGTCGTTATTTCAGCACTGCGTGTAGCACACCGCTACAAGACAGCTATTTGCAAAGCATGAGAAAGAGTGGTTGTAGAACAGATTGTTGCTTGCATCACAACAGTCCTCATGCTGGGGACCTGTGGTGTGGCTGAGAAATTGCCACCACCAGATAGACATTCCAATCCCCTTCTTTTTCAATGTTTCAAAGGGATTGCAGCCTTTGTGACTTCCTGGCCCTCACTTCCATCCCACTAGTGCTCCCATCTTGTGGCACTTTTCTATGTAACCCCAGAAAGTACATACCTGTTCTTTCACCTTTCCCAAGAGCTATTCTTGAACCTGCAACTTATACCTTCAGGAAGTTCAAGGGCAGAAGATACATGGGAACACCATCACCAGCACAGATTTCAGTCCAATCACACACCATCCTCATTTGGAGTGCCTTCAACCAGATGGACTGCAGCAACTCCAGAGAACTGAGGATGTGCATAAAGGCAGTCTTTTCTGGTGTCCCACTCCAATCGAACCCAGACCAATAGATTACTGATCATCAGTGAGAGCTCCATAGAGGATCCGTGCTTATTTATCTATCATATGATGCATAAGTTACAATTGTATAAATGTTCATGTGTGACATGGATGAAAGAAAAATGGAGGGCTATGGGGTAGTGTGGGTTTAGTACTTTTTTTAAGGATTATATGGGTCGGCACAACATGGAGGGCTGAAGAGCCTGTACTGTGCTGTAGTGTTCTATGGTTCTATGGTGTCCCCTGCTCAATGTAGTAAGCCAATACCACAGAAAAGGTTTCTCGCTATGGTTTTCCCAGTCTAACAGAGATTTTAAATGGTTCAGTTCCAAGGGACTATTATCTGTACATGCCTGTTACATTGAGTATAACCCCAGAGTATTGGCTGAGTAAACTAAAGGAACAACAGAAAATGGAAAATGTTCTTAATACCCTTAGCATAGAGGGGAAATAAAATCATAATGGCTTTCTTTATCCATACCAACATGTACCTTTCCAAGCACAGGTAAACCAAGTTGCAGGGGAGGACATTGGGCAATTCCTGGCAACAGACAAGTGACCTAGGCACTTAAATTATCAGTTAGTACAAACAAAATCATCGATCATAGATTGAAGCAGCTGCTTATACATTTAAAGTGTCAGCTGGTGTTGCCATCATGATTTACGTAGAGACATCAAGGTGGCAAAATGGCAGCATAGGGACAAAATCCAGTCACAACCCTGTGACAATGCTACACACGCAGGGTTTGGCAAGGTCTTTATACCATCACGGACTTCAAGAGGAAACGCAGCAGTACAGCCAACATTGCTGCCTCACTGACGAACGAGCTAAATGTTTTTTACGCTTGATTTGAGGTTGATAGGATTGAACCCCTGAGGAGAGTTGCCAACGAGACCTGTACCTTGGTCATCTCCGAGGCTGAGGTACGTTGAACATCCTAATGTGTCAACAGCCACAAGACAATGGAGCCGAATGGCATCCCAGGGCGCATCCTCAAAGTGTGTGCTGAACAGCTGGCTGGTGTGTTATGGACAGTTTTGATCTCTCCCTCTCCCAGTGTGTAGTGCCCTTCTGTTTCAAATCATCCATCATTGTCCCTGTATCTAAGAAAACCCAAGTAGCATGCCTGAACAATTGGTGCCCTGCCACACTCACCTCAATTACAAGCAAATGCTTTGAGAGGCTGGTTAAAAATTACATCTACAGTACACTACCACCCACACTGGACCCCCTACAATTCGCCTACCAATGAAACCTGTCTACCGATGAAACCATAGCCACAGCCCTACATGCCATCTTTACTCACCTGGAGAAGAGGGATGCTTATGTTAGAATGCTGTTCCTGGACTAAAGTTCAGCCTTCAACACCATAATTCCCTCCAGACTTGACAAGAAGCTCAGAGACCTCGGCCTGCACCCCACCTTGTGCAGCTGGATCCTAGATTTCCTATCGGATCGCTGGCAGGTGGTAAGGATGGGCTCTCTCACCTCTGCACCTCTGACCCTCAACACAGGTGACTCCAAGGGTTGTGTTCTGAGTCCCTTTCTCTACTCCCTTTAAATCCATGACATGATCAGCCTTATTTCTAGTGGTGATGAGACAGCCTACAGAGGAGAGGTTGACACCCTGACACAGTGGTGCCAAGAAAACAACCTCTCCCTCAATGTCCAAAAAAAAAAAGACCAGATTGTGGATTACAGGAGGAACAGAGACAGGCTTGCCTCAATCAACATCAATGGGTCTGCAGTTGAGAGGGTGAGTAGTTTCAAGTTCCTTGGTATACACATCACCAATGATCTCACCTGGACTGTACACACCAGCTTTCTAGCAAAAAAAAAGCACAACAGCGTCACTTCCACCTCAGGCAACTGAAGAAGTTTGGCATGGGCCTCCAAATCCTCAAGACCTTCTACAGGGGCACCATTGAGAGCATACTGACCGCCTGGTACAGGAACTGCACCAACCTTGATTGTTGGGCACGCAGAGAGTGGTATGGACAGCCCAGCACATCTGTGGACGTGAATTTCCCTCAGTTGAGGACATTTACAGCAGCAGATGCTGGAAGAAAGCCTGGAAGATCACTGGTGACACCAGTCACCCCAACGGTTTCAGCTGCTTCTGTCTGGCAAGTGTACCACAGCATTAAAGCCAGGACCAACAGGCTATTGGACAGCTTTTTTCTACAAGCCATTAGACTTATAAATTCACATGTCTACATTGCGAAGAAGTCATAGAACATAGAACATTACAGCACAGAAACAGGCCTTTTGGCCCTTCTTGGCTGTGCTGAACCATTTTTCTGCCTAGTCCCACTGACCATATCCCTGGGCCATATCCCTCCAAACCCCTCTCATCCATATACCTATCCAAGTTTTTCTCAAATGTCAAAAGTGAGCCCGCATTCACCACTTCATCTGGCAGCTTATTCCACACTCCCACCACTCTCTGTGTGAAGAAGCCCCCCCCCCAATGTACTCTTTAAACTTTCCCCCTTCACCCTTAACCCATGACCTCTGTTTTTTTTTCTCCCCTATCCTCAGTGGAAAAAGCCTGCTTGCATTCACTCTATCTATACCCATCATAATTTTATACAACTCTATCAAATCACCCCTCATTCTCCTACGCTCCAGGGAATAAAGTCCTAACCTATTCAACCTTTCTCTGTAACTAAGTTTCTCAAGTCCTGGCAACATCCTTGTAAACCTTCTCTGCACTCTTTCAACCTTATTAATATCCTTCCTGTAATTAGGTGACCAAAACTGCACACAATACTCCAAATTCGGTCTCACCAATGTCTTACACAACCTCACCATCACATTCCAACCCTTATACTCAATACTTTGATTTATAAAGGCCAATGTACCAAAAGCTCTCTTTATGACCCTATCTACTTGTGATGCCACTTTTAGGGAATTATGTATCTGTACTCCCAGATCCCTCTGTTCTATTGCACTCTTCAGTGTCCTACCATTTACCTTGTATGTTCTACCTTGGTTTGACCTTCCGAAGTGCAATACCTCACACTTGTCCGCATTAAACTCCATCTGCCATTTTTCAGCCCATTTCTCCAACTGGTCCAAATCCCTCTGCAAGCTTTGAAAACCTTCCTCACTGTCCACTACACTCCAGTCTTTGTATTGTCAGCAAATTTGCTGATCCAATTTGCCACATTATCATCCAGATCATTGATATAGATGACAAATAACAATGGACCCAGCACTGATCCCTGTGGCGCACCACCAGTCACAGGCCTCCACTCAGAGTAGCAATCGTCCAATACCGCTCTCTGACTTCTCCCATTGAGCCAATCTCTAATCCAATTTACTACCTCGCCATGTATACCTAGCAACTGAATCTTCCTAACTAACCTTCCATGCGGAACCTTGTCAAAGGCCTTACTGAAGTCCATGTAGACAACATCCACTGCCTTCCCTTCATCCACTTTCCTGGTAACTTCCTCGAAAAATTCTAATAGATTGGTTAAATATGACCTACCACGCACAAAGCCGTGTTGACTTTTTCTGATAAGTTCCTGTCTATCCAAATACTTGTAGATCCTATCTCTTAGTATTCCTTCCAATAATTCACCTACTACCGATGTCAAACTTTCCTGGGTAACTTTTTGAGCCTTTTTTAAACAACGAAACTACATGAGCTATCCTCCAGTCCTCCGGCACCTGACCCGTGGATATCAACATTTTAAATATTTCTGCCAGGGCCCCTGCAATTTCAACACTAGTCTCCTTCAAGGTCTGAGGGAATACTCTGTCAGATCCTGGGGATATATCTACTTTGATTTGCCTCAAGACAGCAAGCACCTCCTCCTTTTTAATCTGTATAAGTTCCATGACCTCCCTACTTGTTTGCCTTGTTTCCATAGACTCCATTCCAGTTTCCTTAGTAAATACAGATGCAAAAAAACCATTTAATATCTCTCCCATTTCTTTTGGGTCCATACATAGCCGACCACTCTGATCTTCAAGAGGACCAATTTTATCCATTACTATCCTTTTGTTCTTAACATACTTGTAGAAGCTCTTAGGATTATCCTTCACCCTGACTGCCAAAGGAACCTCATGTCTTCTTTTAGCCCTCCTGATTTCTTTCTTAAGTATTTTCTTACTCTTTTTATACTCCTCAAGCATCTTATTTCCTCCCTGTTGCCTATACATGTTATACATCTCTCTGCTCTTCTTTATCAGAGTTCCAATATCCCTTGAGAACCAAGGTTCCTTATTCTTATTCAGTTTGCCTTTAACCCTGACAGGAACATACAAACTCTGCACTCTCAAAATTTCTCCTTTGAAGGCCCCCCACTTACCAATCACATCCTTGCCAGAGAACAACCTGTCCCAATCTATGTTTTTTAGATCCTTTCTCATTTCTTCAAATTTGGCCTTTTTCCAGTTTAGAACTTCAACCCGATAACCAGATCTATCTTTATCCATGATCAAGTTGAAAGTAATGGCGTTATGATCACTGGAACCAAAGTGTTCCCCTACACAAACTTCCATCACCTGCCCTAACTCATTTCCTAATAGGAGACCTAATATTGCATCCTCCCTAGTTGGTGCATCAATATATTGATTTAGAAAACTTTCCTGAACACATTTTACAAGCTCTAACCCATCTAGACCTTTAACAGTATGGGAGTCCCAATCAATGTGTGGAAAATTAAAATCCCCTACAATCACAACTTTCTGTCTCCTGCAGTTGTCTATTATCTCTGCAGATTCGCTCCTTCAATTCTCGCTGACTACTGGGTGGTCTATAATACAACCCTATTCATGTGGTCATACCTTTCCTGTTTCTCAGCTCTACCCATATGGCCTCAGTAGACAAGCCCTCTAATCTGTCCTGCCGAAGCACTGCTGTAATATTTTCCCTGACTAGCAAAGTCACCCCCCCCCCCCCACCCCATCCTTCATCCCTCTGCCTCTATCATGTCTGAAACATTGGAACCCTGGAACATTGAGCTGCCAGTCCTGCCCCTCCTGTAGCCAAGTTTCAGTAATGGCTATGATACCATAATTCCATGTGTCAATCCAGGCCCTCAGCTCGTCTCCCTTTCCCACAATACTCCTCGCATTGAAATATACACACTTCAGAAGACTATTACCACCACACACAACCTTACCATTTGTGACTTTGCATGAACTACTAACATCATTTATTTTTACCCCCATTCCACTATTTACTCTGGCACTCTGGTTCCCATCCCCCTGCAAATCTAGTTTAAACCCTCCCCAATAACACTAGCAAACCTCCCTGCAAGTATATTGGTCCCCTTGTAGTTCAGGTGTAACCCGTCTCTCTTGTACAGGTCCTACCTGCCCCAGAAGAGGTCCCGATGATCTAGAAATCTGAAACCCTGCCCCTACACCAGTTTCTCAGCCACGTGTTCATCTGCCAGAGCATCCTACTCTTACCCTCACTGGCACATGACACAGGCAGCAATCCAGAGATTACTACCCTCGAGGTCCTGTTTTTCAACTTCCTACCAAGCTCTCTGTACTCACTCTTCAGGACCTTCTGTCTCTTTCTACCTATGTCATTGGCACCGACGTGTACCACGACATCTGGCTGATCACCCTCCTGCCTCAGAATGCTGTGCACGCGATCAGAGACATCCCTGACCCTGGCACCCAGGAGGCAACAAACCATCCGGGAGTCTCTGTCACGGCCACAGAATCTCCTATCTGTACCCCTGATTATGGAGTCCCCTATCACTACAGCTCTCCTCTTCTCCCTCCCTCCCTTCTGCACTGCAGAACCAGACTCGGTGCCAGAGATCCGTCTGCCGCAGCTTGTCCCAGGTAAGCCATCCCCCCCCAACAGTATCCAAATCGGTATACCTGTTTTGGAGGGGAATGGTCACAGGGGAACCCTGCACTGCCTGCCCTTTCCCCTTCCCTCGCCTGATGGTAACCCAATTACCTGTGCCCTGTTCCTTAGGTGTAACTACCTCCCGGAAGCTATTATCTATAAATTACTCAGTCTCCAGAATGATCCGGAGGTCATCCAGCTCCTGCTTCAGTCCCCTAACGCGGTCTGTTAGGAGGTGCAGCTGGATGCACTTCTTGCAGGTATCGTTGTCAGGGACACCGGAGGTCTCCCTGACTTCCCACATCCTGCAAGAGGAGCATTCTAACATCCTGCCTGGCATTTTCTCTAGTCTGAACAAAAAAAAAGAAGAAAACAGAAACTGGAACATACCCTCAACCTACCCTCGCCTCTGCCTGTTTCTTGCCGAAGCCTGACTGAGCCAAAGCCGTCCCACTCCGACTCAGTCCACTCCAACGATAGCCTCTATGACGATGGCTGCTGTATATGGCGGTCTTTCTTTTAAACCTTGGCGCGTGATGTCACGTGCCTGCGCAGTCTAGCCTCTTTTCCCCGATCTGTTAAAGAAAAACGATCTTCTCTCCGCAATGCCTTCAGTCTTCCACTCTCAGCCTTTTGCTTCGATTGAAAAGTCATAAAACAAAGATTTTTGTTCCCTCACGTTGTGGAATGGATGTAAGATTTAAATAAATTCTACATACTGCAATGTACAGTATTGAGTAAACTATCACAATCAGTAGATAACAACTATTCTGATAATGAGAGGAATGTGTTCTTATTGGGATCTACTGAGAAGGTCTTTGATCTTGCAACTACAACTCTCACCATCTTTTTCAGACAAATTGTTTTTTTTATAGTTGATCAATTAATTCTAATGTCAGGAGGAGCCTTGATCTATCAGTTAGGCCAACTCTTAACAATTGAGGCAAATAAGATCTTCCCCACACTTGGGAATGAAAAACAAATCCCATCTATTTTCCCTGAAGGACAAATAGGAATCTTTTAAGGTAACAATGGAACAATAACATGATTTGCCCAGTCAGTTTTATACTCCACATTGTTGATTGGTTTGATGCAAACTATTAAAGGAGAATATGATTTGGAAACGATTAATCTGGTAGACATATTTCTGAGTGTACTGTAATTAGCAGTGAGTTTTCCTCAGATGGTTAAGTGTATTCTTTCATATTACAGCATCATCTTGCAGTTACTCCTACTTCTGATTTGTCACAATGAAAATCTGATGGCTTTTTAAATGCTTTATTTTGTAGGTATTCAACAAAATATTTTAATGATAAAATCATGCTGATTTATGACAATTCATAACTTTTCTGTCATGTGGAGATCTAAAGGATAACATTTTGTTTTATTGGAAGATGTGTGTAGATTTCTAAAGATGACATATGATTGGTACTAACAAAACCTTTTACCTTCCAGTATCTAAATTCTTTCCGGGTCAATACGTGTATAACTGGACTTCCTGGATTGATGACTATGGTTGGTTTAACTGCACCAGATTTTCCAAATGTAACATCTTCCCAGATGGACAAATCTTTCCCAGACAATTAGATTGGAGACACAGAAATTTTGTTTATATTTGGCACACGCAAGGTGAGTACAAAGACATTTCCTTCAAGTCTCTAATTATTCTCTTGAGATAATCTCCTAAATAAAACTGTTTGAAATTCAGGCCAATACTATCAAAGAACTGGGGGCACCAGTATGACCCTTTCAATCAATACAACCAACATCACTCTTGGTGACCATTTGATGGAGGTGTCCATTTATCGAAGAGATCATCACAGAAGAAAATACATCCCCATTGCAATAGCAAGTGACCCATACACTGTTACAGGTGAGTTTGTGATGTCAGCCATTGGCCTGTTGATAGCCCGTTCTTCTGAATTTCAGTATTGTATCGTCTCAGATGACTCAATTTCCTTACTCAAGTACAGAGGCCAAGTCTGCATGCAGTGCTCCAGTTGTGACCTCACCAGTATCATGTACGGTTGCAGCAGTATCTCCCTGCTCTTAAATTCATTCTCTCTAGCAATAAAGGCCACAGCATACCACTTGCCTTCTTGTTAAACTGTTCCAGCTGTAAACCAGCCTTTTGTGATTCACACACAAACACTACCAAGTCCCTTGGACAACAGCATGCTGCAATCTTTCATCATTGAAATAGTATTCTGAACTCACATTTATCAGCATTGTACTCTTATCTGCTAGTCCCTTGCTCACTCGCTTAACCTAAATGTATCTCTCTGAAGTTTCTCCACATCATCTGCACAATTTTCTTTTCCACTCAATTTAGTGTCACTAGCAAACTTTGATACATTACACTCAATCCTCTCTTCCATATCATTAATGTATATTGTGAACTGTTGTGGGAATTTTGAGGGAACTTTAAGTGTATAATTTTACTCACCTCAACTCTGAACTGATTCCACAACCAATGGACTCACTTTCAAGGACCCTACATCTCATGTTCTCAGTATTATCTATCTACCTTTCTATCGATCTATTTGTCTACCTATGATCTACAGTACCTACCATCCATCTATCTCTCTATTTATCTATCTATCATTTGATTTTTTTTTGTGTTTGCACAGTTTGTCTTCTTTTTCACATCAGTTGTTTGTCAGTCTGTGTGTAGTTTTTACTGACTCTCTTGTATTTCTTTGTTCTACTGTAATGCCTGGAAGAAAATGAATCTCAGGGTAGTATATGGCAACATATACATAACTTGATAATAAATTTACTTTGAACTTTTTGAACTTTGAAGTGGCAAGGCCAACATTTATAGTCAGGGCCCAGACTGTGAACTGCCTTCTTAAAACAGTGTAGACTGATTGTTGAAGGATTTCAGCAATAAAGGAGAATAGAGTTTGGCCTGGAGAGAATAATGAAGAATGGAGAGTGACCTGGAGAGAATAATGAAGAATGAAGAGTAACTTGGAGAGAATAATGAAGAATGGAGAATTATCCGGAGAGAATAATGAAGAATGGAGAGTGATCTGGAGAGAATAGCATATGTATGTGCTGTACCACAATTGTCCTGAAGGGAATCAGAATCAGAGTCAGAATCCAGTTTGTTATCACTGGCATATGTTGTGAAATTTGTTAACTTAGCAGCAATATATAAAATAGGAAGAAAAAATAAGTAAATCAATTACAATAAGTATATATATGTATATTAAATAAATTGAAAATAGTACATAAATAATATTTTAAAAGGGTGAGGTAGGGTTTATGGGTTCAATGTCCATTTAGGAATCAGATGGCAGAGGGGAAGAAGTAGTTTCTGAGTCATTGAGTGTGTGCCTTTAGGCTTCTGTACCCCCTTCCTGATGGTAACAATGAGAAGAGTGCATATTCTGGGTGACGGGGGTCCTTAATAATGGATGCTGCCTTTCTGAGGCACCAGTCCTTGAAGATGTCTTGGATACTACGGAGGCTAATACCCAAGATGGAACTGACTAATTTTACAACTTTCTGTAGCTTCTTTCAGTCCTGTGTAGTAGCCCCCACCCCTATACCAGACAGTGATAAATCTTGTCAGAATGCTCTCCATGGTACATCTGTAGAAGTTTTCAAGTGTTTTAGGTGACAAAGCAAATTTCCTCAAACTCCTACTGAAATACTGTATAGCGCTATCTTGCCTACTTTATTGCTGCATTGATACATTGGGACCAGGTTAGATTCTCAGAGCTCTTGACCTCCAGGAACTTGAAATTGCTCACTCTCTCCACTTCTAATCCTTCTGTGGGGATTGTTTGGTGTTCCCTCATCTTGCCCTTCCTGAAGTTCACAATCAGCTCTTTTGTCTTACTGACATTGTGTGCATGGTTGTTGCTGCGACACCACTCAACTAGTTGGCATATCTCACTCCTGTACACTCTCCCATCTCCATCTGAGATTCTCCCAGTAAAGGTTGTATCAAAAGCAAATTTATAGATGGTATTTTAGCTATGCCTAGCCACACAGTCATGGGTATAGAGAGCGTAAAGCAGTGGGCTAAGCACACACCCCTAAGGTGCACCAGTATTGATCATCAGCAAGGAGGAGATATTATCACCAATCTGCACAGATTGTGCTCTTCTGGTTAAGAAGTCGAGGATTCAATTGCAGAGGGAGGTACAGAGGCCCAGGTTCTGTGGCTTATCAATCAGGCCTGTGGGAATAATGGTGTAAGTCCTTAAGAGTATGTACTTAAAAGATACTAGTTTAATTGGTTTCTGTAAATTGCTCTTAATTGTAGGTGAGTGATGGGAGAATCAGGATGGCATTAATTGGCATGTAGAAGGGAATACAGCAAAATAAGTGAGAGAAAGGGTTAATTGGACTTGCCCTGAAGGCCAATATAGACTCACTGGACAGAATGGCACAAGGAAATAAACCTGAGGTCAAAATATGGCTAACAGAATGACCTGACCCACATTCAGATCTGAGGCAAATTCAATAGTGTTAAGTGAGAGCTTCCAGGATTCTGACTGTAACACCTATGTAGCACCAGTCTTATCCTGTGTTACTAGTCGCTGAACTCTTCAGAAAACCTAATTACACTAGGTGCTAGTAGGCATCAGAAGGCTCTAGGTATTTGGAAGAAGGCAGTGAATAGAAACCACACACTTTTGGAAATAAGGTTTTGTTTATAAGAAAAAAACAATATGTACAAAATATTTACATGAACAAACCAAATCAAAATTCAAACATTCTGTTTAGGTTCCAAATCTTAGATATCAAACCACAACAAATACTTTGTTAAGTCGAAAGTAAATGAGGTTCTCAACGAATATAAAGAATGTAAGAAGAATTTTAAGAACGAAATTAGAAAAGCTAAAAGAAGATACGAGGTTGCTTTGGCAAGTAAGGTGAAAATAAATCCAAAGGGTTTCTACAGTTATATTAATAGCAAAAGGATAGTGAGGGATAAAATTGGTCCCTTAGAGAATCAGAGTGGACAGCTATGTGTAGAGCCGATAGAGACGGGGGAGATTTTGAACAATTTCTTTTCTTTGGTATTCACTAAGGAGAAGGATATTGAATTGCGTAAGGTAAAGGAAACAAGTAGAGAAGTTATGGAAACTATGATGATTAAAGAGGAGAAAGTACTGGCGCTTTTAAGGAATATAAAAGTGGATAAATCTCTGGTCTTGACAGGATATTCCCTAGGACCTTGATGGAGGTTAGTGTAGAAATAGCAGGGGCTCTGACAGAAATATTTCATATGTTATTAGAAACGGGGATGGCGCCGGAGGATTGGTGTGTTGCTCATGTGGTTCCATTGTTTAAAAATGATTCTAGAGTAAACCTAGCAATTATAGGCCTGTCAGTTTGATGTCAGTGGTGGGTAAATTAATGGAAAGTATTCTTAGAGATGGTATATATACGTAATTATCTGCATAGACAGGGTCTGATTAGGAACAGTCAACATGGATTTGTGCGTGGAAGGTCATGTTTGACAAATCTTATTGAATTTTTTTGAAGAGATTACAAAGAAAGTTGACGAGGGTAAAGCAGTGGATGTTGTCTATATGGACTTCAGTAAGGCCTTTGACAAGGTTCCGCACGGAAGGTTAGTTAAGAAGGTTCAATCGTTAGGTATTAATATTGAAGTAGTAAAATGGATTCAACAGTGGCCGGATGGGAGATGCCAGAGAGTAGTGGTGGATAACTGTTTGTCAGGTTGGAGGCCGGTGACTAGTAGTGTGCCTCAGGGATCTGTACTGGGTCCAATGTTGTTTGTCATATACATTAATGATCTGGATGATGGGGTGGTAAATTGGATTAGTAAGTATCCAGATGATACTAAGGTAGGTGGCGTTGTGGATAATGAAGTAGGTTTTCAAAGTTTGCAGAGAGATTTAGGCCAGTTAGAAGAGTGGGTTGAGCGATAGCAGATGGAGTTTAATGCTGATAAATGTGAGGTGCTACATTTTGGTAGGAATAATCCAAATAGGACATACATGGTAAATGTTAGGGCATTGAAGAATGCAGTAGAACAGGGTGATCTAGGAATAATGGTGCATAGTTCCCTGAAGGTGGAATCCCATGCGGATAGGGTGGTGAAGAAAGCTTTTGGTATGTTGGCCTTTATAAATCAGAGCATTGAGTATAGGAGTTGGGATGTAATGTTAAAATTGTACAAGGCATTGGTAAGGCTGAATTTAGAATATTGTGTACAGTTCTGGTCACCGAATTATAGGAAAGATGTCAACAAAATAGAGAGAGTACAGAGAAGATTTACTAGAATGTTACCTGGGTTTCAGCACCTAAGTTACAGGGAAAGATTGAACAAGTTAGGTCTTTATTCTTTGGAGCGTAGAAGGTTGAGGGGGGACTTGATAGAGGTATTTAAAATTATGAGGGGGATAGATAGAATTGACGTGGATAGGCTTCTTCCATTGAGAGTAGGGAAGATTCAAACAAGAGGACATGAGTTGAGAGTTAGGGGGCAAAAGTTGAAGGGTAACACGAGGGGGAATTTCTTTACTCAGAGAGTGGTAGCTGTGTGGAACGTGCTTCTAGTAGAAGTGGTAGAGGCAGGTTCGGTAAAGCAAAATTGGATAGGTATATGGACAGGAAAGGAATGGAGGGTTATGGGCTGAGTGCGGGTCAGTGGGATTAGGTGAGAGTAAGCGTTCGGCACGGACTAGAAGGGCTGAGATGGCCTGTTTCCGTGCTGTAATTGTTATATGGTTATATGGAATCAATGATATTCATTAGAATAACCTTTGTTACTCCAGTTTCTCTAACTAATTAGATCTGGTGTTATTCCCTATTTAAAAGTTTACAGATTAAACTTTCCTTTTTACTTATCCCTAGTTAGTTAGAAAACCAAATATAATTCCCATTCTCAAGTATTATAGTTAACTTCAGTTTCAGTTCCAGGCAGTATATCTACAGGTTTAAATTCAAATTAAAAAATACATACACAGTGTAGCACCTTTCACAACAATTCTCCAACATCACAACTTTTAAACAAAGTAAATCTCATTCAGTAACTTATCAAAGTCTTTGCAAAAATAATCAGTTCTTGCAGAAAATCAAATTCAGATTCTTTCAAAATAAACTTATACATCTATCAGTATTAAATCCTCTGTGTCATTACACATTTCGTTCTCGCGCTGGTTTCTCATCTGAGTGGCTTGCCATCTTGTTTCTTGGATTTGTTGGAATGAGATAGTTTATCATCCAATTCAATTCACAAACTTGTACAAAACTTGACCAAATGCCTTGGTATGATTTTGCAGAACTGATTCCTGACTACACGGTAAGGATTTGTCTCGTTAAAGCTGCTGTATGTTTTACCTGTACTTCAATAAATTTTTATTGCTATTGTCTCTCCTCCAGAGTTTCACCCTGAGGGTTTTAAGTTAGTAGGGTAAAAATACTCACTATTAATTCCACTCTTAACAGTTCACGACTTCAGCTTCTAATCGTTGCTGCACTTCTCTCCTGGTCTGTCCTTTGTCCAACCCGCAGGGCACCCTTGCAGAGTGTTTTCTTTCCAAATTCTTTTTTTATATCGGTAAACCTCGTTTTCATCCCTCCGCAGGTAGAACTTTCT
Source organism: Hemitrygon akajei (assembly GCF_048418815.1). Lineage (NCBI taxonomy): Eukaryota > Metazoa > Chordata > Chondrichthyes > Myliobatiformes > Dasyatidae > Hemitrygon > Hemitrygon akajei. The sequence continues at coordinate 72,283,887 of NC_133143.1, read as the reverse complement.
AACGAAGCAACTTCGGATGTAATTAACCTGGGTTACATGACCCCAAAACACTGAAGAATAATTAGTATCCGAGAGAGAATGATATGACTCCTGTCACTGTATAGCTCAGTGATATTGCATTAACATCAATAAAGATGAACAGTATACTTCCCCATCCTCACCCTCGACTCCCACACCGATTAAATCTCCATCTATCCTAACTTTAAGCAAACTCAAGGATTTGGTCTCCACAGCTTTCTGAGACCAGGAATTCCAAAGACTCACAATCATTTCAGAAAAAGATGTTCTCCCCATCTCAGTCTTAAATAGATATCCCTTTATTCTCAAATGGTCCCCTTTTGTTTTTGATTCCCATATGAGGAGAATGTACCCACAGCACTTACCCAATCTAGAATCCCCTAAGAATCTTATAATTTGCATACTCAGGTCCCCATCTACATCAATGGAGCTGTAGTGGAGCATGTATCAAGCTTCAAATGCCTTGGTGTCCACATTTCTGAGGATCTCACCTTGTCCCTGAACTCCTCCATCCTGATCAAAAAGGCGCAACAGCACCTTTATTTCCTGCGGAGCATCAAGAAAGCTCACTTCTGTCCCAGGATACTGACGGACTTTTACCGCTAAACCACTGAGAGCATACTCACCAACTGCATCTCAGTGTGGTATGGCATTTGTCCTGTATCCGACCGCAAAGCACTCCAGCGTGTGGTGAAAACTGCCCAGCAGATTATCGGCACCCAATTGCCCTCCATTGAGAACATCTACCATAAATGCTGCCTGGGTAGGGCAAAAAGCATCATCAGGGATGCATCTCATTCTAACCATGGACTTTTTACACTCCTCCCATCCGGTAGGCACTACAGGAGCCTCCGCTCCCGCACCAGCAGGCACAGGAAGAGCTTCTTCCCTGAGGCTGTGACCCTGCTGAACCTCACATCACAGCGCTAAGCAGTATTGCACCCAATTTGTACTGTCTCAGTACTTTTATATTTGTGTGCTGTAGCACTTACTTTTTATTCGCAGTTATTTTGTAAATAACACTATTCTTTGCATTTCTGGTTAGATGCTAAATGCATTTCATTTGGCTTTGTATCTGTACTCGGCACAATGACAATAAAGTTGAATCTAATCTAATCTAATACGACCTTCTCCAATAAATTCCACTTAGTTCAAAGTCAAGTCATTTGACCTTTCCTTATCAGGCGATCTGTCTATAGCTAGATATAAATAACGTTGAAAGAGTATGGAGAAAATTTGCAAGGATGTTGCTGGGACTGGAGGACCTGAGTTATAAGGGAAGATTGAAAAGGTTAGAATTTTATTCCTTAGAAGATTGACAAGAGATTTGATAGAGATATACAAAATTATGAGGGGTATAGATAGGGTAAATGCATGCAGGCTTTTTCCACTGACGTTGGGTGGGACTACAACTAGAGGTCATGGGTTAAGGGTGAAAGGTGAAAAGTTTAAGGGGAATGTGAGGTGCAACTTCTTCATTCGGAGGGTCATGAGAGTGTGGAATTAGCTGTCAGCACAAGTGGTGCATGCGAGCTTGATTCCATTGTTGAAGAGAAGTTTAGATAGGGACATGGATGGTAGTGATATGGAGGGCTATGGTCCGAGTGCAGCTCAATGGGAGGAGGCAGTTTAAATGGTTTTAGCATGGACTAAATGGGCCAAAAGGCCTGTTTCTGTGGTGTATTTTTCTATGACTCTATGGCTGCCTTGAAGGTTAATAAATCTTTTCTTAAAAATAAAGGGACAAAAATACTTACGGTGTCTGGATGTGGTCTCCTAGTTGCTGTGCACAGTTAGTAAGTTCCTGGCTTTTGTCCTAAATAACCAAGCATTTCTTTCATAACCATGACCCCCAGTGTTAGACCTTTTAGCCAGGGAAATCATCCACCTTATTAAACCTCCTGAGAATTTTGTATGTTTCAATGAGGCCATCACTCATTTCTAAACTGAAGGGACTAGCGGCCAGCCTTCTCAGTCCTTCATCATATGACAGAATGAGCATCCTAAGGTCTAGTGAATTGTTAATGCAAGCCTGACAAAAGTACAGTAAGACATCTTTCATTTTGTACTTCAGTCCTCTGGCAGTGAGGGCCAACCTACCATTTGATTTCTTAATCGCTTACTGCACCTGAACACAAGTTTTTAGTCACACTCTGTTTCTAGTGAACAATACAAGGATACTTATGCCAATATGGAAAAGGAAGGTGTAACAAAACAGGAATCACAGGGCATTCCAATCCATTAACACCTTTAATCAGGCTAAAAACACCTAGAATTAGGGAGTGTCAATATATAAAATGATTGTCCACAGTCAAACAGAATCATCCCGAGTATATTCTTAAAGGACAGACATTTTGGTGAATCTTAACTTTGAAAAATATGTGATATATATTGTGATTCCCTTTTTCAGATCGCATTCCTACTTATGTGCAGATTTTACAAAAATACCATCGTAACACCACTGATAAAGTTTACATAAAGGATTTAAATGTTATCTTTGATGTTAAGATCAACGACCCCAGCAATTATTTGAAAAATGCTGCCGTATCCTATAGTTGGAACTTTGGTGATGGGTGTAAATCTGCATCAAAAAGCCCAACAATTATCCACAACTTTACCAAGATAGGGCGCTTCAATCCCAGGTTGACTGTTAAAGCAACCATACCCGTTTCTTGTGATTCTATACCAACCACACAGAGCACTACAACCGAACCAACCACTACAACCGATCCAACCACTACAACTGAACCAACCACTACAACCGAACCAACCACTACAACCGATCCAACCACTACAACTGAACCAACCACTACAACCGAACCAACCATCACAACTGAACCAACCACTACAACTGAACCAAGCACTACAACTGAACCAACTACTATAACAAAACTTACTACAATGACTAACCTGTCCACTAGCCCTGAAGCTAACACTACAGTAAAATTGACAACAGCTGACCCACCTACTACACCTAAACTGACCACTGCAACTGAATCAGGAATGACTGCTTCTACCCTAAGCCCAACGACCAGTTTGGAGCCCACAAATGGTAAGTTTTGATGTTTATTCTTCTTTGAATAATTAAAGCAGTAGTAAATTGCATTGTTCAGAGAAACTTTGGAATTGTGAATTCTTGTTTATTGAGTACTAATTGAAGGAAGTTATATTACTGTAGAGGTTTCCTTGCTGGTACATGTTGTTTTTGAAAGAAGATTAAAAAAGCTAATGGAATTGGAATTTATGTTATTTTTTTCACCATAGCAACATGTTTATTATTAAAGTTATGGCAGATAAAGAGTATATTTACCACAATGCTTGAAATTTCCAAATGTTCTCAGCTATTTATGCTATTTCAAAAGAATAATTTTGATTTAGGGTATTGCACATGGTGAGTTCAAAGCAAGCCTGGTCTTCCTGGGTTAGAGAAGGCATAACTGAACTAATCACATGGATTAAATTTTCAAGTCAAATCAAGTCAAGTTTACTGTCATTTCGACCATAAACTGCTGGTACAGTACACAGTAAAAATGAAACAACATTCCTCCAGGACCCTGGTGCTACATGAAACATAAAACTACACTAGACTATGTGAGACAGCACAAGGCTACACTAGACTACGTAAAACAACATAAAAACTGCACTAGACTACAGACCTGCACAGGACTACATAAAGTGCACAAAACAGTGCAGGGCAGTACAATAATTATATAAACAAGACAATAGGCACAGTAGAGGACAAATTACAATATAATAATAAATGATGTAGATGTCAGTCTAGACTCTGAGTATTGAGGAGTCTGATGGCTTGGGGGAGGAAACTGTTGCATAGTCTGGTCATGAGAGTCCTCATTTTAAATTTATGCATTTTTCCATTAAACATTCTGTTACTGATTCTTTTATTTATTTAACAGAATCTACCTATATAAACTCAAAACATATGCATATACCAAAGCTGCACAGTGGAAAGGCAGTGGGACAATCTTACTATAGCACTCATGTTAGAAATGTGGACAGACATTTATAAATGTTCAGGTGCATGATTTCATTCTAATGCTAATCACCTTAGTACAAATTCCAACCCTAGTTGGAATTATGTGTGGAATTGGATGGGTATAGTTAAGAGGAAGAGGTGAGAGGAGAAGAAAGAACAGCAGATGAGAAATGTGAAAGCTGAGGATGGATCAGTAAGAGAAGAAAGGGAACATGGAGAAGATTAGAAATGAGGAGGATGGTAGAAGGAGAGTGTTATGTTTTGTAACTCCTGAAACTAATCGAAAGAAAAACACAGGAGCTGGGGATATGTGTCTACTCTTAGCTTTTCATTTAGTGATGTGCTCACCTATGACGTGGTGGTATAATGATGTATGCCATTCATGTACTCCTTACATATAACCCATATTGTATTATGTAAGCAATCAAAGAATGCTTAATCAGACAATATAACCATATAACGATTACAGCATGGAAACAGGCCATCTCAGCCCTTCTAGTCCGTGCCGAACGCTTACTCTCACCTAGTCCCAACGACCTGCACTCAGCCCATAACCTCCATTCCTTTCCTGTCCATATACCTATCCAATTTTTTTAAAATGACAATATCGAACCACTCTCTGCAAGCTTTGAAAACCTACTTCATTATCCACAATATATTTACAATATTACTCAAATATTAAATACACAACACCCTCCCGGCTTAGCTACAAACTCCAACTCAATATAGAATGTGTCTCAACTCAGTTATGTAATGTATTGCTGTCTAGTCATTATGTTTAACTGTTTGTCAGGTTGGAGGCTGGTGACTAGTGGTGTGCCTCAGAGATCTGTACTGGGTCCAATGTTGTTTGTCATATACATTAATGATCTGGATGATGGGGTGGTAAATTGGATTAGTAAGTATGCAGATGATACTAAGATAGGTGACGTTGTGGATAATGAAGTAGGTTTTCAAAGCTTGCAGAGAGATTTAGGCCGGTTAGATGAGTGGGCTGAACGATGGCAGATGGAGCTTAATGCTGATAAGTGTGAGGTGCTACATTTTGGTAAGAATAATCAAAATAGGACATACATGGTAAAATGGTAGGGCATTGAGGAATGTAGTAGAACAGAGTGATCTAGGAATAATGGTGCATAGTTCCTGAAGGTGGAATCTCATGTGGATAGGGTGGTGAAGAAAGCTTTTGGTTTGCTGGCCTTTATAAATCAGAGCATTGAGTATAGAAGTTGGGATGTAATGTTAAAATTGTAAAAGGCATTGGTGAGGCCAAATTTGGATTATTGTGTACAGTTCTGCAATATCGAAATTGTATAAATGCATTTGTCTTCTTTACCACACTCAACCTATAAATTAACCTTCTTGCATGAGGACTACTAAGTCTCTCTGCACCTCTGATGTTTGAACCTTCTCCCCATTTAGATAATAGTCCGCATTTATTGTTCCTTTTACCAAAATGTATGATGATACATTTCCCAACACTGTATTCCATCTGCCACTTTTTTGCCCATTCTTCCAATTTGTCTAAGTCCTGCTCGCTGCCCACTCACTGCCTTCTGCCTTTGAGCCATTCCTCTATATTGCCAGTGTCTTTCTTGTAATGCCATAGGATTTTATCTTGTTAAGCAGCCTCATGTGTGGCACCTTATCAAATGCCTTCTGAAAATCCAAGTAAATGACATCCACTGCCTCTTCTTTGTCCATCCTGCTTGTTACTTCCTCAAAGAGCTCTAGCAGATTTAGAAACACAGAAAAACTACAGCACAATACAGGTCCTTCAGCCCACAATGCTGTGCCGAACATGTATTTACTTTCGAAATTACCTAGGGTTACCCATAGCCCTCTATTTTTCTAAGCTCCATGTACCTATCCAGGAGTCTCTTAAAAGACCCTATTGTATCTGGCTCCACCACTGTCGCCTCAGCCCATTCCATGCACTCACCACTCATTGCGTAAAAAACTTACCCCTGACATCTCATATATAACCATATAACAATTACAGCATGAAACAGGCCATCTCGGCCTTTCTAGTCTGTGCCGAACGCTTACCCTCACCTAGTCCCACCGACCTACACTCAGCCCATAACCCTCCATTCCTTTCCTGTCCATATACCTATCCAATTTTACTTTAAATGACAATATCGAACCTGCCTCTACCACTTCTACTGGAAGCTCGTTCCACACAGCTACCACTCTCTGAGTAAAGAAGTTCCTTCTCGTGTTACCCCTAAACCTGACCTATTTCATTCCCTAACAGAAGATCCAACACTGTCCCTTCTCTAGTTGGTACCTCTATGTATTGCTGCAAAAAACTATCCTGCACACATTTTACAAACTCCCTTTTACAGTATGGGCTTCCTAGTCTATGTGTGGAAAATTAAAATCTCCCACAATCACAACCCTGTGCTTACTACAAATATCTGCTATCTCCTTGCAAATTTGCTCCTCCAATTCTCACTCCCTATTAGGTGGGTATAATACACCCCTATAAGTGTTACTACACTTTTCCCATTCCTCAATTCCACCCAAATAGCCTCTCTAGACGAGTCCTCTAATTTATCTTGCCAGAGCACCGCTGTAATATTTTCTCTGACAAGCAACGCAACACCTCACCCTCTTGTCCCTCCAATTCTATCACACCTGAAGCAACAAAATCCAGGAATATTTAGTTGCCAATCACACCCCTCCTGCAACCATGTTTCACTAATAGCTACAACATCATATTTCTAGGTATCAATTCATGCTCTAAGCTCATCCACCTTTCTTACAATGCTCCTAGCATTAAAATAAATGCATTTAAGAAATTCTCCACCTCTTCCTCTCTGTTTATCTCTAACAGTACAAAGAACTTTACTGTCTTCTTTTTCTTCCTTCCCCCATACATCTGTTCCTACACTCTGGTTCCCCTCCCCCCTTATATCTAGTTTAAATCCACTGGAGCCTCTCTAGCAAACCTACCTGCAAGAATATTTGTCCCCCTCCAGTTCAGATGTAAACCATCCCACTGGAACAGGTCCCACCTTCCCAGGAAAACTGCCCAATTATCTATAAATCTGAAGCCCTCCCTCCTGCACCATGTCTTCAGTCATGTGTTGATCTGCACTATCTTACTATTTCTAAACCCATCTGCACGTGGCACTGGTAGCAGTCCTGAGATTGCTATCCTGGAGGTCCTGTCCTTTAACTTGGCACCTAGCTCCCTAAACTCACCTTTCAGGACCTCCTCACTCTTCCTACCCACGTCATTGGTCCCCATATGGACCACGACATCTGGCTGCTCACCCTCCCTCTTGAGAATACTGAGAACTCGATCCGAGATATCGCGGACCTTGGCACCATGGAGGCAACAGACCATCCGGGATTCTCGATCTCTTCCACAGAACCTCCTATCTGTCCCCCTAACTATCGAATCCCCTATCACTACTGATCTCCTCTTTTCCCTCCTTCCCTTCTGAGCTGAGGGTCCAGTCTCGGTGCCAGAGATGCAACCACTGCAACTTGTCCCTGATAGGTCATCCCCACCAACAGTATCCAAAACGGTACACTTATTATTGATGGGAATGGCCACAAGGTTGCTCTGCTCTTCCTGTCTATTCCCCTTCCCTCTCCTGACAGTCACCCAACTACCTGTCTCTTGACTCCTAGGGGTGACTATCTCCCTGCAATTCCTGTCTATTTCTGCCTCTGCCTCCCAAATGATCCTTGCAGTTTCTTAACTCCACCCACAAAGATTCAACATTCTCTGACCCTGTGTCACCTCTTTCTAAAGATGTAATTCCATCTCTTACCCACAGAGCCACATCATTGCCTATGCTTTCCCACCTGTCCTTTTGATGCAAAGTCTATCCTTTGATGTTAAGCTCCCAACTATGGCCTTCTTTCAGCCACAACTCAATGATGCCCACAACATCATACCAACCAACCTCTAATTGCGCTATGAGTTCGTCTTCCTTATTCCAAATGCTATGCACATTTTGCATTCTTCACCCTTTTGAATTCTGGCTCTGTGGTACAGTTTAACTCTTTGCTCTGTCTTATTTGTACCCAATATTGGCTTGTCCTTCCTTACATTCATGTTACACCCATAATCTACTTGTAAACCTGCTGGCTCATCTTCAGCTCTATCATACTGGTTCCCATCCCCCTGCCATATTAGTTTAAACCTCTGCCAACAGCTTCAGTAAACCCGCCCACAAGAATATTGGTCCCCCTTGGATTGAAGTGCAACCTGTCCCTTTTGTACAAATTACACCTGCCCCAAAAGAGGTCCCAATTATCCAGAAATCTGAATCCCTGCCCCCTGCTCTAATTCTTTAGCCACGCATTTATCTGCCACTTCATTTTATTTTTTTGTGACATAAATATGTCATACATCATATAAATATGTCACAGGGCACTTCTGTGTTAGGTATGATTTGGTTGGGGTATTAACTCAGGAATAGAAGATCTTGATACAGCAGAACTCAAACAGGTGATGGATTGATAGATAGATGAGGCACCGCAGTAGCATGGTGGCTTGCATGATGCAAGTACAGCTTAGGATGTCGGAGTTTGAGTTCAATTCTGACATCATCTGTAAGGAGTTTATATATCCACTCCATGAATGTGTGGGTTTCCTCCGGGTGCTCTGGTTTCCTCCCACAGTTCAAAGACATAGGTTAATAGGGTAAATGGTGATCATAAATTGTCCTGTGATTAGGCCAGTGTTAAATGGGTGGGTTGCTGAGTGGTGTGGCTCATTGGCCCGAAGGGCCTGTTCCATGCTGAATCTCTAAATAAACAAACAAACAAATAAAGCTAACCTTTAAAAGAAAGTAAACCATGTATAATTTAAACTTAACAAAAGAAAATCTCAGATTCTCTGCCCAAAGTGTCAACTATACCCATAGATGCTGCCTAGCCTGCTGAGTTCCTCCAGTATTTTGTGTGTGTTGCTTATATTTTAAACCTATCAGTTTCCCAATTTTCTACATACAGAGGGAATTAAAATACAGAGAACATAGAACATAGAATAGTACAGCACATTACATGCCCTTCGGCTCACAATGTTGTGCTGACCCTCAAACCCTGCCTCCCATATAACCCCCCCCCCCACCTTAAATTCCTCCAAATACCTGTCTAGTAGTCTCTTAAACTTCACTAGTGTATCTGCCTCCACCACTGACTCAGGCAGTGCATTCCACACACCAACCACTCTCTGAGTGAAAAATCTTCCTCTAATATCCCCCTTGAACTTCCCTCCCCTTAACTTAAAGCCATGTCCTCTTGTACTGAGCAGTGGTGCTCTGGGGAAGAGGCGCTGGCTGTCCACTCTGTCTATTCCTCTTAATATCTTGTACACCTCTATCACGTCTCCTCACATCCTCCTTCTCTCCAAAGAGTAAAGCCCTAGCTCCCTTAATCTCTGATCATAATCCATACTTTCTAAACCAGGGAGCATCCTGGTATATCTCCTCTGTACCCTTTCCAATGCTTCCACATCCTTCCTATACTGAGGTGACCAGAACTGGACACAGTACTCCAAGTGTGGCCTAACCAGAGTTACCTTGCAACTCTTAAACTCTATCCCTCGACTTATGAAAGGTAGCTTTCTTAACTACCCTATCTACCTGTGAGGCAACTTTCAGGGATCTGTGGACATGTACCCCCAGATCCCTCTGCTCCTCCACACTACCAAGTATCCTGCCATTTACCTTGTACTCTGCCTTGGAGTTTGTCCTTCCAAAGTGTATCATCTCACACTTCTCTGGGTTGAACTCCATCTGCCACTTCTCAGCCCACTTCTGCATCCTATCAATGTCTCCCTGCAATCTTCGACAATCCTCTACACTATCTACAAAACCACCGACCTTTGTGTCATCTGCAAACTTACCAACCCACCCTTCTACCCCCACATCCAGGTCGTTAATAAAAATCATGAAAAGTAGAGGTCCCAGAACAGATCCTTGTGGGACACCACTGGTCACAACCCTCCAAACTGAATGTACTCCCTCCACCACAACCCTCTGCCTTCTGCAGGCAAGCCAATTCTGAATCCACCTGGCCAAATTTCCCTGGATCCCATGCCTTCTGACTTTCCGAATAAGCCTACCATGTGGAACCTTGTCAAATGCCTTACTAAAATCCATGCAGATCACATCCACTGCACTACCCTCATCTATATGCCTGGTCACCTCCTCAAAGAACTCTATCAGGCTTGTTAGGCACGATCTGCCCTTCACAAAGCCATGCTGACTGTCCCTGATCAGACCATGATTCTCTAAATGCCCATAGATCCTATCTCCAAGAATCTTTTCCAACAGCTTTCCCACCACAGATGTAAAGCTCACTGGTCTATAATTACCCAGACTATCCCTGCTACCTTTTTTGAACAAAGGGACAACATTCACCTCCCTCCAATCCTCCGGTACCATTCCCGTGGACAACGAGGACATAGAGATCCTAGCCAGAGGTTCAGCAATCTCTTCCCTCGCCTCGTGGAGCAGCCTGGGGAATATTCCATCAGGCCCCGGGGACTTACCCGTCCTAATGTATTTTAACTCCAACACCTCCTCTCCCTTAATATCAACATGCTCCAGAACATCAACCTCACTCATATTGTCCTCACCGTCATCAAGTTCCCTCTCAGTGGTGAGTACCGAAGAGAAGTATTCATTGAGGACCTCGCTCACTTCCACAGCCTCCAGGCACATCTTCCCACTTTTATCTCTAATCAGTCCTACCTTCACTCCTGTCATCCTTTTGTTCTTCACATAATTGAAAAATGCCTTGGGGTTTTCCTTTAACCTACTCGCCAAAGCATATATCACTCATAATCTTCAAACAGCCAAGATAGACAATGATTTTAAAAATAAACTTACCTTCAAATGTTATATTCATGATCATTATTTCCTTGGCAGTTTCCACAACAACCAACGGTCCATCACTAATACTGCTGCTGAGGCGAGAGGCTTCTTCAGTCAGCTGTAACCTCTACAGATACAGCTACTTTGAAACCAACATCACAGTTGTGGGTAAATACCATGTCCAAAATAATATTCATAGACTATATGAGAAATTGATTGAGTTTCTTAATACATGTTGCTGTGGGTGAACAAGGATGTAATGCTGAGGCTTTAGAAAGAACTGGTGAGATCTCACTTGGAGTATTGTGGGCTGTTTTGGGTTACTTATCTAAGAAAGGACATGCTGACATTGGAGAGGGTTCAAAGAAGGTTCACAATAATGATTCCTGGATTGAAAGGCTTATTATATGAGGAGTGTTTGATGCTTCTTGACCTGTACTCGTTGGAATTCAGAAGAATGTCAGGGGGAGAGGGAATCTAACTGAAACCTATCTGCAGTGGTTCTGTCTCTGGCACTGAGGTTGGACCCTTGACTAGGAAGGGGAGGAGGGAAGAGAAGAAAGCGGTATTGATAGGGGATTCTATAGTCAGGGGGGCGGATAGGAGATTTTGTGGGGAAGATCGGGAGTCTCGGATGGTATGTTGCTTCCCTGGTGCTGGGGTCCGAGACATCTCAGATCGGGTGCAGGTTATTCTTGAGAGGGAGGGCAAGAATCCAGACGTTGTGGTCCATGTAGGGACCAATGACATGGGTAGGATGAGTGAGGGGGTCCTGCGTAGGGAGCTCAGGGAGTTAGGTGCGAAGCTGAAGAGCAGGACCTCCAGGGTAACAATCTCAGGATTGCTACCTGTGCCACGTGCGAGTGAGGCAAGGAACAGAAGGATTATAAAGATTAATACGTGGCTGAGAGGATGGTGCAGGAGGGAGGGCTTCAGGTTTGTAGATAATTGGGCTTTGTTCCAGGGAAGGTGGGATCTGTTCCGACGGGACGGTTTACACCTGAACTGGAGTGGTACTAACATTCTTGCAGGGAAGTTTGCTAGTGCTTCTTGGGGGGGTTTAAACTAAATTTGCAGGGGGCGGGGATCCAGAATGTGAGAGAGGATAGCGAGAGGAAGAATAAAGGACAGGTGGGGACTACATGGTTCCGGAATATTAAGTGTGTAGTAGAGGAAGGTGGGGCGGAACAAGTGATAAGGAGGACTCATGTACAGAGGGATGGTCTGACGGAACATGGAGTTAAATGTGTTGAAAGAATAAGTAAATTTAGGAAGGACAACAAAATTCTAGGGGTGTATAGCCCGATGGGAGTTCGGGGAGCTGGGTTAAGCACGATAGGCAGCGATTCAAACAGAGAGAGGAGAAATGGGCTAAAAATTCTATATCTGAATGCACGAAGTGTCATAAATAAGGCGGATGAGCTTGAAGCCCAGGTGCGAATGGGTAACTATGATGTTGTTGGGATAACGGTGACATGGCTGCAGGGAGATCAGACCTGGGAAATGAATGTACAAGGGTATACGTGCTATCGTAGGGACAGAAATGTGGGCAGAGGGGGTGGGGTGGCCCTGTTGGTGAGGAATGAGATTCAGTCCTTTGCAAGGGGGGACATAGGGTCAGGAGAAGTAGAGTCTGTGTGGATAGAACTGAGGAACAGTAAGGGCAAAAGGACCCAAATGGGTGTTGTCTACAGGCCACCAAACAGTAGCATGGATATTGGGTGCAAGTTGAATAGGGAGTTAACATTGGCATGTGGCAAAGGTAATGTCGCAGTAGTTATGGGGGATTTCAACATGCAGGTGAACTGGGAGAATCAGGTTGGTGCTGGACCACAGGATAGGGAGTTTGTAGAGTGCCTACGGGATGCATTCTTGGAACAGCTTGTACGAGAGCTGACCAGGGACAAGACTATTCTGGATTTAGTGTTATGTAATGAACAGGATTTGATAAGCGATCTCACAGTAAAGGAGCCATTAGGAGGTAGTGATCACAATATGATAAGCTTTTATCTGCAATTTGAGAAGGATAAGGGCAGCTCGGAGGTGTCAGTGTTGCAGATGAACAGGGGAAACTATGGAGCCATGAGGGAGGAGCTGGCCAAAGTTGACTGGATGGATAGCCTAGCAGAAAAGACAGTGGAACAGCAATGGCAGGTATTCTTGGGAATAATGCACAAGGTGCAAAATCAGTTCATCTCCCAGAGAAGGAAGGATTCAAAGGGGGGAAAGGGGCCACAGTGGTTGACAAAGAAAGTCAGAGATTGCATAGCATTAAAAAAAAGGAAATATGACAGAGCTAAGGTGAGTGGGAGGACAGATGATTGGGAAGTGTTTAAGGAACAACAGAACTTAACTAAAAAGACAATACGGGGAGAAAAAATGAGGTACGAACGCAAGCTAGCCAGGAATATAAAGGAAGATAGCAAAAGCTTTTTTAGGTATGTGAAGAGAAAGAAGATAGTTAAGAACAACGTTGGGCCCTTGAAGAATGAATTGGGTGAAATTGTTATGGGAAACAGAGAAATGGCAGAAGAATTTAATGAGTACTTTAGATCTGTTTTCACTAAGGAAGACACAAGCAATCTCCCAGATGTATGGATGGGCCAAGGACATAGGGTAACAGAGGAAATGAAACAGATTGACATTCGGAAGGAAATGGTGATGAGAAGACTGATGGGACTGAAGGCTGACAAATCCCCAGGTCCAGATGGTCTGCAACCTAGGGTACTAAAGGAGGTGGCCCTGGAAATTGCGGATGCATTGGTAATCATTTTCCAATGTTCCTTAGATTCAGGATCAGTCCCTGAGGATTGGAGAATGGCTAATGTTATCCCACTTTTTAAGAAAGGAGGGAGGGAGAAAACAGAGAACTATCGACCAGTCAGCCTGACATTGGTGGTGGGAAAGATGCTAGAGTCCATTATTAAGGATGAAATAGTGGCATATCTGGATAGCAGTGATAAGATTGGGCCGAGCCAGCATGGATTTACCAAGGGTAAATCATGCTTGGCTAATCTGTTGGAGTTTTTCGAGGATGTAACCAGGAAGTTAGACGGGGGAGATCCAGTGGATGTAGTGTACCTCGATTTTCAGAAGGCATTTGATAAGGTCCCACATAGGAGATTGGTGGGTAAAATCAAAGCTCAGGGCATCGGGGGGAAGGCATTGACATGGATAGAAAACTGGTTGGCAGATAGAAAGCAAAGGGTAGCGGTGAATGGGTGTTTCTCGGAATGGCAGGTGGTGACTAGTGGGGTGCCACAGGGCTCGGTATTGGGACCACAGCTGTTTACCATTTACGTTAATGATTTGGATGAAGGCATAGAAAATAACATCAGCAAATTTGCTGATGATACTAAGCTGGGTGGCAGTGTGACGTGATGAGGATGTTAGGAGAATTCAGGGTGACTTGGATAGGCTGGGTGAGTGGGCAGATACTTGGCAGATGGCGTTTAATGTGAATAAGTGTGAGGTTATCCACTTTGGGAGTAAGAACAGGAAGGCAGATTATTATCTGAACCGTGTAGAGTTGGGTAAGGGAGAAATACAAAGAGATCTCAGAGTACTTGTTCATCAGTCACTGAAGGTGAATGAGCAAGTGCAGCAGGCAGTGAAGAAGGCTATTGGAATGTTGGCCTTTATTACAAAGAGAATTGAGTACAAGAGCAATGAAATCCTCTTGCATTTGTACAGAGCCCTGGTGAGACCACACCTGGAGTATTGTGTACAGTTTTGGTCTCCAGGGTTAAGGAAGGACATCCTGGCTGTAGCGGAAGTGCAGCGTAGATTCACGAGGTTAATTCCTGGGATGTCTGGACTGTCATATGCAGAGAGGTTAGAGAGACTGGGCTTGTACACGCTGGAATTAAGGAGATTGAGAGGGGATCTGATTGAAACATATAAGATTATTAAGGGATTGGACAAGATAGAGGCAGGAAATATGTTCCAGATGCTGGGAGAGTCCAGTACCAGAGGGCATGGTTTGAGAATAAGTGGTAGGTCATTTAGGACAGAGTTAAGGAAAAACTTCTTCTCCCAGAGAGTTGTGGGGGTCTGGAATGCACTGCCTCGGAAGGTAGTGGAGGCCAATTCTCTGGATGCTTTCAAGAAGGAGCTAGATAGGTATCTTATGGATAGGGGAATCAAGGGATATGGGGACATGGCAGGAACTGGGTATTGATAGTAATTGATCAGCCATGATCTCAAAATGGCGGTGCAGGCTCGAAGGGCTGAATGGTCTACTTCTGCACCTATTGTCTATTGTCTATTGTCTATCGAATGTTGAAAGTTTCGATAGAGTGGATGTGGAGAGGATGTTTCCTATGGTGGGGAAGTCAAAGACAAGAGGACACAGTCTCAGAATAGCGGGATGTCCATTTAGAACAGAGATGAGGAGGAATTTCTTTTGGCATTTGTAGAATTTGTTACCACAAACAGCTGGGGAGGCCAAGTTATAGAGTATATTTAAGGTAGAGGTTGATAGATTCTTGTTTAGTCAGGACAGGAGATTTGGGCTGAGAGGGAAATTGGTCAGCCATGATCACACTCAATGGCTAAATTAACTAATTCTGCTCCTATAACTTGTGGCCTTGTAACAATGCTGATCCCAAGTCTAGATTATGGTAGCACCAGGATGGAGATTCAGCTGGATGAAGCCACTGGCAAATTATCAAGCTATACATCCAAAGATCAAACCTAGCTAGGACAAAACAATGTGTATGATCAATGTCAGTGGGCAGCCAGCAACCCTGCATTGACGGATATGTGAGGAAAGAGAGGGTGAGTAATAATAATTACTGTATGAGTAGGAGTTTAAACCTCCACTACTGACTGAGATATTGCACTTAGAGGCTAACAACAGAATTTCAGATTTAATCATATATAAGTTATCTGAAGTAATAATTTAATGTGCAAGATGTATTAGCTTAAAAGTATAGATATCTTTGAATTACTACAAGTAGTACAAGTGTGAAATGTGCTTTTCTTTCCTGTCAGATGGTCTTTTTGCAGTCAAGACTGCTGGAATGACCAACGTTCACATCTCCACTGGTTTTTATCACAAATCCACGGTGGACTTTGTTGTCACTTGTAAGGGCAGGTATGGACATTGCTTTGTCATAAATAACACAGGGGAACTCAGCACTCCCCGACAGCTTTCTCTGTCATTCAGTTAGCTGATGACCAATTAACCATATCAATTCAACTTGGAGCAATGATGTTGTGGCCATTACAGAGACTTGGATGGCTCAGGGGCAGGAACGGTTACTTAGAGTGCCAGGGTTTAGATTTTTCAGAAAGGACAGGGAAGAAGGCAAAAGAGGTGGGGGCATGGCACTGCTGATCATAGATAGTGTCAGGGCTGCAGAAAAGGAGGAAGTCATGGAGGAATTGTCTATTGAGTCTCTATGGGTGGAAGGGGTCAATAACTCTACTGGGTGATTTTTTATAGACCACCCAATAGTAACAGGGACATCGAGGAGCAGATAGGGAGACAGATTCTGGAAAGATGCAATAATAACAGGGTTGTCATGGTGGGAGATTTCAATTTCCCCATTTTGATTGGAATCTCCCTAGAGCAAGGGGTTTAGATCAGCTGGGGTTTGTTAGGTGTGTTCAGGATAGTTTCCTGATACAATATGTAAATAAGCCAACAAGAGGAGAGGCTGTACTTGATCTGGTATTGGGAAATGAACCTGATCAGTTGTCAGATCTCTCAGTGGGAGAGCATTTTGGAGAAAGTGATCACAATTCTATCTCCTTTACCATAGCATTGGAGAGGGATAGGAACAGACAAGTTAGGAAAGCTTTTAATTGGAGTAAGGGGAAATATGAAGCTATCAGGCAGGAACTTGGAAGTATAAATTGGGAATAGATGGTCTCAGGGAAATGTATGGCAGAAAAGTGACAAATGTTCAGGGTATATTTGTGTGGCATTCTGCATAGGTACGTTCCAATGAGACAGGGAAAGGATGGTAGAGTACAGGAACCGTGTTGTACAAAGGCTGTTGTTAATCCAGTCAAGAAGAAATGTATGTGAAGAGCAAGAGAATAAGACATCAGAGAATAGGACCAATCAGTGGGAAAGTGTGTATGGAACCAGAGGAGATAGCTGAGGTATTTAATGAATACTTTGCTTCAGTATTCACTACGGAAAAGGATCTTGGCAATTGTAGGGATGACTTACAGCGGACTGAAAAGCTTGAGCATATAGACATTAAGAAAGAGGATATGCTGGAGCTTTTGGAAAACATCAAGCTGGATAAGTCACTGGGACCAGACAAGATGTATCCCAGGCTACTGTGGGAGGTGAGAGAGGAGATTACTGAGCCTCTGGCAATGATCTTTGCATCATCAATGGGGACAGGAGAGGTTCTGGAGAATTGAAGGGTTGCAGATGTTGTTCCCTTATTCAAGAAAGGGAGTAGAGATAGCCCAGAAAATTATAGACCAGTGAGTCATACTTCAGTGGTTGGTGAGTTGATGGAAAAGATCCTGAGAGGCAGGATTTATGAACATTTGGAGAGGTATAATATGATTAGGAATAGTCAGCATGGCTTTGTCAAGGGCAGGTCGTGCCTTACAAGCCTGATTGAATTTTTTGAGGATGTGACTAAACAGATGCATGAAGGAAGAGCAGTAGATATAGCGTATATGGATTTCAGCAAGGCATTTGATAAGGTACCCCATGCAAGGCTTATTGAGAAAGTAAGGAGGCATGGGGTCTAAGGGGACATTGCTTTGTGGATCCAAAATTTGCTTGCTCAAAGAAGGCAAAGAGTGTTTGTAGACAGGTCATATTCTGCCCCTTCTTACCCCATCCCTTATCTATCTATCTATCTATCTATTTACCTACCTACCTATCTATTTATTTCCCACCTTTTTTCTTTTCTTTTTTCTCTTTTTCTCTCTCTGCCCCTCTCACAATCACTCCTTGCCCACTCTCCATCTCCCTCTGGTGCTCCCCTCCCTCTTTCTTTCTCCCTAGGTCTCCCATTCCATGATCCTTTTCCTTCTCCAGCTCTGTATCCCTTTTGCCAATCAACTTTCCAGCTCTTAGCTTCATTCCTCCCCCTCCTGTCTTCTCCTATCATTTCGGATTTCCCCCTCCCCCTCCCCCTCCCACTTTCAAATCTCTTACTATCTTTTCTTTCAGTTAGTCCTGACGAAGGGTCTTGGCCCGAAACATCGACAGTACTTCTTCCTATAGATGCTGCCTGGCCTGCTGTGTTCCACCAGCATTTTGTGTGTGTTGCTTGAATTTCCAGCATCTGCAGATTTCCTCGT
Source organism: Hemitrygon akajei (assembly GCF_048418815.1). NCBI lineage: Eukaryota > Metazoa > Chordata > Chondrichthyes > Myliobatiformes > Dasyatidae > Hemitrygon > Hemitrygon akajei. The sequence goes on along the minus strand of NC_133143.1, from coordinate 72,265,746 downwards.
GCCTGCAGACAGCATGCCCAGTTTTTGTGGAGTAGTATTGGTCTGCTTAACCCTCTCTTTACCCCAAGCATTAACTCAAAGACAGAGCAACAAGAGCCTCTGTCTACAAAGGTTTCATATTAAGTTTTAAGACTGGCAATTCATTCACTCTGGCACAAGACTGGACCATCAAACATATCGTCTCCTGCCCACACAACCACGACTTCAGGCTCTAGAACAGGAAGTTTGTGCTATACTAGCATTTTGTGTGTGTTAACTAATGAAGCAGATTTATTCCCCCAGATTTCTTTTACTTTCATTTAAACGTGCATTTGTGCCTCCACCTTTCGATGAAAGGATGCTGTTTGTGAATACTTCATGCCTTGCAGCATACCTACTGATGTGTGTTCCACGATTGCGGATCGCTCCTGCACGGTGCCACAGAGTGTAATCTGTGATCCTGTGAAGACTACTGACACTTGTAAGCTGAACCTTCGCCGAAGCTTCAATGCATCTGGCATCTACTGTGTGAATATCACGTTGAAGGATAACACCAGTTTTGCAATTGCTAGTACTCTTGTGTCAATTGGAGGTAGGTACAACCATCAAAACAATCCAGATGCTGGAAACCCAAAACAAGGCAGAGAATGTCATATGCACTCAGCGCATCAGGTAGTATCCATGAGGAGAGACACAGGGTTGATGTTTCTCTTTATCAGATGTAAAATGGTTAACACTTGTATCTACACTGAGTCACCATGGTTATTCAGTCCCTCTTCAGCTTCATTTCACACCAGGATGGACTAAGGGCTTTTCATTCCTTCCAAGAACAAAGCTACAGCCAGACCCTTTCCATCACATCTCATCTGGCTGACATTAATCTTACATTAAATAAATGATGCTTTTAATCCCATTTGTTCACTTGTCTGCTCTCAACTCTCCCTGCCCATGTAGAGCAAAGATAGGGCTTCTCCGTTCTCACCTTCCATCCTATCAGCCCCACATTCAATGCATCTTCCTCCACAGTTTCCACTACCTTCTACAAGATTCCACCATCATCCCTTCTCCTTCACCTCCAGCATTCTGAAGGTGGCGTTCTTTCATTTGCACTGCTCTTTTCTCAACACTTTGCCATGCAAACACTGGAGATGCAACTCCTGTCCTTTCCACCATTAGGGAAACAAACAGTGGTTTGGTTTATTATTATTGTCACATGTCCCAAGATACAGTGAAAAGCTTATCTTGCATACGGTTCATACAGATCAAATCATTACACAGTGTATTGAAGTAGAACAAGGTAAAGCAATAACAGAATACAGAATAAAATGTTACAGAGAAAGTGCAGTGCAGGTAGACAATAAGGTGCAAAGTTACAATGAGATAGATTGCGAGATTAAGGGTTCATCTAGATTGATGAAAAGCCAATTTTGATGGTATCAGAAAGGGGATCTGGCAAGTGTGGTTTGGGACAGGCTGTTTTCTGGCAAAGGAGCACTTGGTAAGTGGAAGGCCTACAAAAGAGAACTTTTGAGAGTACAAAACTTGTATGTGTCTGTCAGAATAAAAGGTAAAGATAACAGGTGTAGGGAACCTTGGTTTTCAAGAGGTATTGGGGTTCTGGTTAAGGAAAAGAGGTATAGCAGGTATAGGCAAATAGGAACAAATGGGGTGCTTATGGAGTACAAGAAATGCAATAGAACACTTAAGAAAGAAATCAGGAGGGATAAAAGAAAGCATGAGATTGCCCTACTAGACAAAGTTAAGGGGAATCCTGAGGGATTCTACAGATATGTGAAGAGTGAAAGGATTGCAAGGGACAAAATTGTGTGCAGCCAGAAGAGATGGGGGAGATCTTAAATAATTTTTCTTTGCATCTACATTTACTGAGGAGACGAACACAGAGTCTACAGAAGTGAGGCAAAGTGGCATCAACTTCATGGAACCTATAGAGATTCTAAGGGACTGGTTATATGAGTGTTTCAATAGACATGTACTGATTAAGGATGGTCAGCATAGTTTCGTGCATGGTAGGTCACATCTAACCAATCTTACAGTGTTTTTCGAGGAAGTTTCCTGGAAAGTGGATGAATACAAGGCAGTTGATGCTGTCTACATGGACTTTAGCAAGGTATTCGACAAGGTACCACATGGGAGGTTGGTCAAGAAGGTTCAGTCACTTGGCATTGAAGATGAGGTAGTAAATCGGATTAGACATTGGCTTTGTGGGTGAAGTCAGAAAGTGGTAGTAGATGGTTGCCTCTCTGACTGAAGGTCTGTGACTAGTGAAGTGCCTCAGGGATCAGTGCTAGGTCCATTGTTGTTTGTTATCTATGTCAATGATCTGGATATAAGATGGTTAACTGGATCAGCAAATTTGTGGATGACACTAAGAATGGGGGTGTAATGGACAACAAGGAAGGCTATCATTGTTTGCAGCAGGATCTGGACCAGCTGGCAAAATGGGCTGAAAAATGCCAATGGAATTTAATCCAGATAAGTGTGAGGTGTTACACTTCGGTAGGATTAATGAGGTTAGGTCTTACACAGTGAATGATAGGGCACTGAGGAATACAGTAGAACAAAGAGATCTGGGAATACAGGTCCATAATTCATTGTCAGTGACAGCACCGGTAGATAGGGTCATAAAGAAAGTTTTTGGCACATTTGCCTCATAAGTCAAAGTATTGAGTACAAGAGATGGGATGTTATGTTGAAGTTGTATAAGACATTGGTAGGCCTAATTTAGAATATTGTGTGCAGTTTTGGTCATCTACCTGTAGGAAAGATGTAAACAAGGTTGAAAGAATACAGAGGAAATTTACAAAAATTTTGCTGGGTCTAAAGGACCTGAGTTACAAGGAAAGATTGAACAGGTTAGGACTTTATTCCTTGGAATGTAGAAGATTAAAAGGAGATTTGACAGAGGTATACAAAATTATGAGGGATATAGATAGGGTAAATGCAAGCAGGCTTTTTCCACTGAGGTTGGAGGGGACTACAACTAGAGGTAATTGGTTAAGGGTGAAAGGTGAAAATTTTAAGGGGAACATGAGGGGAAACATGAGAGTATGAAATGAGCTGCCAGCACAAGTGGTACACACTAGCTCAATTTCAACATTTTGGATAGGTACATGGATAGTAGGGATATGCAGGGCTATGGTACCGGTGCAAGTCGAATGGAGTAGGCAGTTTAAATGGTTCAGAACAGGCTAGATGGGCTGAAGGCCAGTTTCTGTGCTCTATTTTTCTATGATTCTAAATCACACCTTAAATCAATGCTCTCTAGATTTTAATTTCCTTCCCCTGGGAAAAGGTCTTGTACACCTCATGGTTTTGTACACCTCTATGAGATCATTCCTATAACTCAGGTAATCAAGTCCTGGCAGCATCTTCATAAATCTTCTTCACACTCTATTCTGAATTTCTAATATCTTCATGTTTGTGCTTGGCTTAATTTGTGATCTACGTACTTTACTTTTCTCTTAGGATCAATATTGTTATATATTGTAAAACCTAAAAAACTCAAGAAATTGTAAAAACTGGTACAATTGAACACATGTACACTACAGAAGCCCATTCACTGCTATTCTGACTAAACATCTCTCTTATTTTACCACATTGTCCTGCTGAACATAGATTTTATTTAATGGCACAGTAATATTCCCTAAGACCTTGAAGGAAGTTAGTGTAGAAATAGCAGGGGCTCTGACAGAAATATTCAAATGTTATTAGAGACGGGGATGGTGCCGGAGGATTGGTGTATTGCTCATGTGGTTCCATTGTTTAAAAAGGGTTCTAAGAGTAAACCTAGCAATTATAGGCCTGTAAGTTTGACGTCAGTGGTGGGTAAATTAATGGAACGTATTCTTAGAGATGGTATATATAATTATCTGGATAGACAGGGTCTGATTAGGAACAGTCAACATAGATTTGTGCGTGGAAGGTCATGTTTGACAAATCCTATTGAATTTTTTGAAGAGGTTACTAGGAAAGTTGACGAGGGTAAAGCAGTAGATGTTGTCTATATGGACTTCAGTAAGGCCTTTGACAAGGTTCCACATGGAAGGTTAGTTAGGAAGGTTCAATCGTTAGGTATTAATATTGAAGTAGTAAAATGCATTCAAAATGTAAAGAAGTAGTAAAGTGTCAGGTTGGAGGCCGGTGACTAGTGGTGTGCCTCAGGGATCTGTACTGGGTCCAATGTTGTTTGTCATATACATTAATGATCTGGATGGTGGGGTGGTAAATTGGATTAGTAAGTATGCAGATGATACTAAGATAGGTGGCATTGTGGATAATGAAGTAGGTTTTCAAAGTTTGCAGAGAGATTTAGGCCAGTTAGAAGAGTGGGCTGAAAGATGGCAGATGGAGTTTAATGCTGATAAGTGTGAGGTGCTACATTTTGGTAGGACTAATCAAAATAGGACATACATGGTAAATGGTAGGGCATTGAGGAATGCAGTAGAACAGAGTGATCTAGGAATAATGGTGCATAGTTCCCTGAAGGTGGAATCTCATGTAGATAGGGTGGTGAAGAAAGCTTTTGGTATGCTGGCCTTTATAAATCAGAGCATTGAGTATAGGAAACACGAGTGAATCTGCAGATGCTGAAAATAAATAAAAAACACAAAATGCTGGCAGAACTCAGCAGGCCAGACAGCATCTATGGGAGGAGGAAGTGACGACATTTCAGGCCAAAACCCTTCATCAGGAGGGTGAACGTCGTCACTACCTCCTCCCATAGATGCTGTCTGGCCTGCTGAGTTCTGCCAGCATTTTGTGTTTTTCATTGAGTATAGGAGTTGGGATGTAATGTTAAAATTGTACAAGGCATTGGTGAGGCCAAATTTGGAGTATAGTGTACAGTTCTGGTCACCGAATTATAGGAAAGATGTCAACAAAACAAAGAGAGTACAGAGGAGATTTACTAGAATGTTGCCTGGGTTTCAGCACCTATGTTACAGAGAAAGGTTGAACAAGTTAGGTCTTTATTCTTTGGAGCATAGAAGGTTGAGGGGGGGACTTGATAGAGGTATTTAAAATTATTAGGGGGATAGATAGAGTTGATGTGGATAGGCTTTTTCCATTGAGAGTAGGGGAGATTCAAACAGGAGGACATGAGTTGAGAGTTAAGGGGCACAAGTTTAGGGGTAACACAAGAGGGAACTTCTTTACTCAGAGAGTGGTAGCTGAGTGGAACGAGCTTCCAGTAGAAGTGGTAGAGGCAGGTTCGATTTTGTCATTTAAAAAAAAATTGGATAGGTATATGGACAGGAAAGGAATGGAGGATTATGGGCTGAGTGCAGGTAGGTGGGATTAGGTGACAGTAAGCGTTCAGCACGGACTAGAAGGGCTGAGATGGCCTGTTTCCATGCTGTAATTGTTATATGGTTATAATAACTTAAGCTTTCAATTGTATTTACAGATCCCATTGGGACTGCTACAGGTGTGCACGGTGTCCTAATATTTGCCTCTTACCTGGTGGTTCTTATTATTGGCGCAGCCTATTTCCTTTATAAGTAAGTTTGGAATAATCATCAGGAAAAGTAATGACTAGACATAAGGCTAGACAAATTCTAAAACTTTTCAGAAGATTTTTACTGCCAATTAGTTTACAGAAGTCAAACTAATTGTAAAACAGAAGTTCCCAACTTGGAGTCCACTGATCTGTTGGTTAATAGTTAGAGTCTTTGAAACCCCTGTTGTATGCCTAACTTTTATTTCTCTTTTGAAAAATGCCTTCATTTCTCCAGCTGAATTTTTTAGGACTGTGGATGCTTTACAGTTAGACAGCACGGAAAATGGCTCTTTGGCACAACTGGTCCATGCTGATTAGAAAACGTGTGCATACATGATTTCCTTAGAATTCAGTGCTGATGTTTAGACAATAGACAATAGGTGCAGGAGTAGGCCATTTGGCCCTTCGAGCCAGCACCGCCATTCACTGTGATCATGGCTGATCATCCACAATCAGTACCCTGTTCCTGCCTTCTCCCCATATCCCTTGACTCCGCTATCTTTAAGAGCTCTATCTAACTCTTTCTTGAAAGCATCCAGAGAATTGGCCTCCACTACCTTCTGAGGCAGAGCATTCCACAGATCCACAATTCTCTGGGTGAAAAAGTTTTTCCTCAACTGGCCTACCCCTTATTCTTAAACTGTGGCCTCTGGTTCTGGACTCCCCCAACATTGGGAATATGTTTCCTGCCTCTAGAGTGTCCAATCCCTTAATAATCTTATATGTTTCAATCAGATCCCCTTATTTGTTTAAATGAATGAATTTATTGTTGAGGGCAGATACATGGAACTGAAACTGTGCCACATTGAGTTTTGCCCTTGACTAAAATTCCAATGCAGTGGCAAGTCCTTTATCTTTTTGTAGTCTGCATCACTGTAACAACTAGCAGAGAATCCAAGGTTCTTCACAGTTGTGGGGTAGTATAAATCCTAAATGAGACACCACAAATAACCCAATTTTTTCCCAAAGAAAGCCATAACTTTGCAGAAAATTGATTATCTTCAGAAAAAAATATTAAGCTGATTTTGATTTTGAGAAGTTGAAGATAGTAAGTGGTTTCTTTTTGTTAGATTGTGGATCTCTTTTCTTCCCACCGGCACTACAAGCAGCATGTGCAATGCCCAGGCCTGGTTCTATTGAGATCCATTGGCCAGGTCTTGCAAATGGGCCAATGATCTTCCCAAATGACTATCCAGATGCCAAAGTCAAAATGTCTTCAATAAACCTAAAACTTGACAAATGAATCTTGTAAATCACTTTACTTCATAAATATGATTCTTTTACTAAACCTCCCTTTTCCAATACTTGGGACTTTTAATATTCTCATTTTTGTGATTCACCTTTGCATAAAAAGAAATAGTGCTTCCCGATAATGAGGTAGGTTATAATTCCTAATTATTTGGGGTGGCATGGTAGCATAGGGGTTAGCATCATGATAGTACTGCACCAGTAATCTCCAAATGGGGTTCAATTCCTGCTGCTCCCATGACTGCGTGGGTTTCCTCTGGATGCTCCAGTTTCTTCCCACATTCCAAAGATGTATGGGTTAGTTTTTGTGGTCATGCTATGTTGGTGCCAGAACCATGGCAACAGTACAGTGTTGCTGATTTGATTTGGTCCAAAACGATGCATTTTACTATGTTTTGATGCTTCGATGTACATGTGACAAATAAAGTTAATTTTTAATGCAAAACTGTAAAGCAGTTTTTCAGAGGGAATATGGGGCATAGAAACTGATTTCCATATATTTCTACGAATTCTGCTCATGTTAATGAACAAAAACAGATGGGTTGACATCTTTTAATCTTCCACATTTCAAGTTAATATTTTTCTCCAAATCTTATTATTTATTTAAAATCCAGCAATGAATAGTTTCTTGGGGGGCAGGGGGGAGTGTTTAATGTGAGGACTGCGTAAGATTCGATTTACTAGGAATTTTAAACTTGCCTCACAGGCGTTACAAGGAATACACGCCGATTGTTAAACCAGCAAAGGGCAGAAAAGAACAACTGACGATGAACAGCGTTAATGCCTGTGTATCTTTCCGTAAGCTGAATACCGCACTCCTCGGTGGGAATGATGAGAAAAGCCCACTACTGAAAAAAACTGCGATCATTTAATCAGCAGGTCATCCAAGCAGATGTATGCTTTGGGAATAGTCTGCTTTTGGTATGGTTATGCATAGGCCTTAAGCATTATTAATATAGAATTACATTACTATCTACTCCTTATGACTACAGTACAACACAAAGTGCTTGAAATCCACTTGTCACTCCTCTTCCCACTGCCTGATGATTGAAGACAAATTGCATTTAGAAATATTATCAATGTTCATCTCTTACATTTGAAAGTAATTTTCTTTTACTTTTTTTCCTCAAATGAATGGTAAAATTCATTCTATTCTGCTAACTAATAACATTTTACTCCACGTTTTATAGAGATGGCAAAATGACAGTTACATTATATTACTAATAGCTGTTAGAAATAGATTGCAAAGATCAGACTTCCAATGACACCACTGTAATCAGAATTTCTATAGACAAAATGTATTGAGAAGTCCTTCTACAGTAACAATGAAAGGACTTCTGTGTCTAACAGACTGTATGTAAGGCATCTTCATAATGAGATTGCTAGTGAACCAACAAGGCTTGCATCTTTCAAGCTGCTGTTCAGATATTTTTGGTTAGTTAATGGCAAACACACCAATATAATAATAAATAGTTAAAATATCCTTGTTGTAGTTATGTCTTTTATTATATTTCAGAATGGGACAAAGGGTACAGATAATACTGATTACACCTTGGGTGAGTCCACATTTAGAGTATTTTGTACAAGGTTGGTCACCTATCGGCAGGAAAGATATCAGTAAGACTGAAAGAGTGTAGAGACAATTTACAAGGATATTTCTGGGACCTGAGTTATAGGGAAAGGGTGAACAGGTTAGGACTTTATTTCCTGGACCATAGGAGAATGAGAGGAGTTTTGATAGAGATACACAAAATTACGAGGGGTATAGATGTGGTAAATGTAAGCAGGCTTTTTCCACTGCGGTCATAGGTAACAAAAGTTCAAAGGTTCATTTATTATCTAAGTGTGCATCCATATACAACTCTGAGGTTCATCTTCTCCAGAAAGCCACAAAACAAAGAAAATCCATGAAAGTCATGCAGAAAAACATCAAACCTACCCCTACCCCCACACAAAAAAAGGCAAACAATCATCAGCACCCAGACCCTCTCCCCCGCACAAAAAAACCAAACAGAATGCAATAAGAATATCAACCCCCAAACCCTTCTCTCGCACAACAAAACTGCTTCCCTCCTGGAGCTGGATGCCAAACCTGAGCCATTTGCAGGAGCTAAACACTGGTGCAAAGTCCTTTAGAGTTTAGGACCGACTGGAGCAGCATGAGGATCATGTCTCATCGGCCACTTCATAACACAGGTGATTTAAAAAAAAACCTGTAAAGGTGCTGGAAATCTACAATAAAAATAGAAAATTTGGAAGCACTCAGCCCGTCAGGCAGCATCTGTGGAGAGAGAAACAGGGTAATGTTACTGGTCTGAGAAAGTTCTGACCAAGAGTCTAAGATCTGAAAAGTTAACTAACTCTGTTTGCACTAATATAGCCTGACCAGCAAAGCATTTCCACTAATTTCTGTGTTTATTTCACTTCAAAATCCAAGTCCTGTTTTCTCTCCAAATCCTTGATTCCTTTGATGTTATGAAACACATCTCCCTCCTTTTTGAAAATATTTAATGGTTATTTGGGAAAGAATTCACTATCCTTTAATTGAAGAAACTAATGTTGAAATCCCTGATTCTGGACTTTACAATCATCTGGAACATCTTCCCTGTATCTAGTCTGACCAGATTAGTCTTATAAGTATTTCTTAAGTTCCCATAAAAGACATTCTTAACTTTCTATATGACAGTGAACAATGGCCTATCCAACCTAATTTTTCCTCATAAATCAGTTCCCTCAAGTCAGGAATAAATCCAGTAAATCTTCATTGCAAACCTTCCATAGCAACAGCATACTCCCCAAGATAAGACGGAGGATGAGAGAATGACCTGATAGAGGTGTACAAGATAATGAGAGGCATTGATTGTGCGGATAGTCAGAGGCTTTTCCCCAGGGCTGAAATGGCTAACACAAGAAGGCACAGTTTTAAGGTGCTTGGAAGAAGGTATAGAGGAGATGTCAGGGGGATGTTTTTTATGCAGAGAGTGGTGAGTGTGTGGAATGGGCTGCCAATGGTGGTGGTGGAGGCGGAAACGATAGGGTCTTTTTAGAGACTCCTGGATAGGTACATGGAGCTTAGAAAAATAGAAGGCTATGGTTAACCCTTGGTAATTTCTAAGGTAAGGACATGTTCAGCACAGCTTTGTGGGCCAAAGGGCCTGAATTGTGCTGTAGGTTTTCTATGTTTCTAAAATGGAAAGTAATGTGCGAAAACAAACACAGAGACAATAAGTGCAAAAAAGTCCACAGTCCATAAACGCAATAGTCCAATCTATAAATGTAGAACCATACTAACATCCTCCAACATCATCGAAAGAGATAGACACCATACAAATGCAGAGTCCTACCCACCTGCTACAGCGATAGACCACTCACAAACTCCTTCTCTGGCAGCAGAGGGATCCCATCAGTGATCAAAAGGCAGGCAGTTGGTGCTGAAACCTCGTTGCCTTCTGCATTCGCCTCGATATTTTAATTGGTGAAATCGGCTCACACTCCATCTCTAGGTTTCTTTGCCTCGAGGCTATTCAAGTATGTGCTCGCTTCCCGGAGCCTACTCAGAGACAACAAAGTGCAGGATCACTCAATCAATCTCCAAACTGTAAATCACAGGCTCTAACAGCTCCAGATTAAGATGAAAAACAGGCATAAAAGAAGTAAAATAAGCAATTTCATGGACTACCTGGAAGATGTCGACCGAGGGTGCTATCTTGACCAGAAAGGTGAAATTAAAGGGGAAACTTCTTCATGCAGAAGGGTGGTGCAAATGTGCAATGAGCTGCCAGAGGAAGCAGTAGATGTGGGTTCAATTGCACCACTTAAGAGAAGTTTGGATAGGTACGTGGATGAGAAGGGTTATGATCCAGGCGCAGGTCGATGGGACTAGACCAATAACAGATTGGCATGGACTAGATGGGCTGAAAGGCTTGCTTCTGTGGTGTAGTGCTCTATGGCGCTGTGATAACATTAGCAGAGCTCTCCATAACATTCTATTATCAGTGATCCTGTCCTTTGCCCTAAGGTATAAACAACAAAATATTTAATATCTTTTGACTTTCCTTGCAATCTTCCTACTCACTTTGCACTATTACTGCATACAATTTCCTAATGTTTCCAATTGATTTTCTTGGCATCAGTCAAAGGAAAGACAAATATAATGCAGACTTTTGGATTAGGGTTCCCTACCTCCATTCAAATTGTAAAGTCATGTATCCCAGTCTTTCAGTCTGACAATCTGGAGCTGACTCCTCGAACCCAGGAGCTGGCAGTCAGCGAACCTTCAGTGGAAAGTGGTGTATGCAGGCTATTAAGTTGTTCTGCCAAAATTGCTTCTCATTAGTGCTTCTACGTGAAATGTTCAGGCATATAAAATCGTGATAAGCCCCAAAATTGCAGGCTAAATCTAACATACATTTAGCACCTACTTTCATCATTTTGTTGAAATAAACTTTTAAGTATTTCAGAAAGATTTGAGTTTCTATAGAAATAATTTTTTATATGTATTTTGTTTGTATGGACCAGCCAACATTGAATTGAACTAGTCTGTCCAAGTTGCATGCCATCTTGGACAATGTCTCCCATCCACTCCATAATGTACTGGTTAGGCACAGGAGTACGTTCAGCCAGAGACTCATTCTACCGAGATGCAATACTGAGCATCATAGGAAGTCATTCCTGCCTGTGGCCATCAAACTTTACAACTCCTCCCTTGGAGTGTCCGACACCCTGAGCCAATAGGCTGGTCCTGGACTTATTTCCACTTGGAATAATTTACTTATTATTATTTAATTATTTATGGTTTTATATTGCTATATTTCTACACTATTCTTGGTTGGTGCGACTGTAACGAAACCCGATTTCCCTCACAATCAATAAAGTATATCTGTCTGTCTTGACTCCGAAGTTGACAATGACCTTTTGATGTTCAGTGTGGACAGGCTAGTAGTCAGACAAATTCCATACTCAGTAACATTATTGCAATTGCTACCTTTCCACTCAAGGTTCTTTCTGCAAGCTTCTGCGTACATACAGGGTCATCTTTGCCAATGATAGTATGAGGGTTTGAACACTGCATTGTCTAACCTTTCAAAAAAAACTAAAATTTATTTTGACATGAGCACATCAGGGATGAAAAGCAAGCACTGAAAGATCGTGTATATCATTAAACTGTGATGAAATGTATCCAACAACACACACAAAATGCTGGTAGAACACAGCAGGCCAGGCAGCATCGATAGGGAGAAGCACTGTCGACGTTTCGGGCTGAGACCCTTCGTCAGGACTAACCGAAAGGAAAGATAGTAAGAGATTTGAAAGTAGAGGGGGGAGGGGGAAATGCAAAATGATAGGAGTAGACCGGAGGGGGTGGGATGAAGCTAAGAGCTGGAAAGGTGATTGGCGAAAGTGATACAGAGCTGGAGAAGGGAAAGGATCATGGGACGGGAGGCCTCAGGAGAAAGAAAGGGGGGGGGGGGAGCACCAGAGGGAGATGGAGAACAGGCAAACAACTAAATATGTCAGGGATGGGGTAAGAAGGGGAGGAGGGGCATTAACGGAAGTTAGAGAAGTCAATGTTCATGCCATCAGGTTGGAGGCTACCCAGGCGGTATATAAAGTGTTGTTCCTCCAACCTGAGTTTGGATTCATTTTGACAATAGAGGAGGCCATGGATAGACATATCAGAATGGGAATGGGACGTGGAACTAAAATGTGAGGCCACTGGGAGATCCTGCTTTTTCTAGCGGACCGAGCGTAGGTGTTCCACGAAATGGTCTCCCAGTCTGCGTTGGGTCTCGCCAATATATAAAAGGCCACACTGGGAGCACCGGACGCAGTATACCACACCAGCCGACTCACAGGTGAAGTGTCGCCTCACCTGGAAGGACTGTCTGGGGCCCTGAATGGTGGTGAGGGAGGAAGTGTAAGGGCAGGTGTAGCACTTGTTCCGTTTACAAGGATAAGTGCCAGGAGGGAGATCGGTGGGAAGGGATGGGGGGGACGAGTGGACAAGGGAGTCGCGTAGGGAGCGATCCCTGCGAAAAGCAGAAAGGGGGGGGAGGGAAAAATGTGTTTGGTAGTGGGATCCCGTTGGAGGTGGCGGAAGTTACGGAGAATTATATGTTGGACCTGGAGGCTGGTGGGGTGGTAGGTAAGGACAAGGGGAACCCTATCCCGAGTGGGGTGGCGGGTGGATGGGGTGAGGACAGATGTGCGGGAAATGGGAGAGATGCGTTTGAGAGCAGAGTTGATGGTGGACGGAGGGAAGCCCCTTTGCTTAAAAAAGGAAGACACCTCCTTCGTCCTGGAAAGAAAAGCCTCATCCTGAGAGCAGATGCGGCGGAGATGGAGGAATTGTGAGAAGGGGATAGCCTTTTTGCAAGAGACAGGGTGGGAAGAGGAATAGTCCAGGTAGCTGTGAGAGTCTGTAGGTTTATAGTAGATATCAGTAGATAGGCCATCTCCAGAGATGGAGACAGAAAGATCAAGAAAGGGGAGGGAGGTATTGGAAATGGACCAGGTAAATTTGAGGGCAGGGTGAAAGTTGGAGGCAAAGTTAATGAAGTCGACGAGCTCAGCACGCGTGCAGGAGGCAGCGCCAATGCAGTCATCAATGTAGCGAAGGAAAAGAGGGGGATGGATACCGGTATCGCCTTGGAACATGGACTGTTCCACAAAGCCAACAAAAAGGCAGGCATAACTGGGACCCATACGGGTGCCCATGGCTACACCCTTGGTTTGGAGGAAGTGGGAGGAGCCAAAGGAGAAATTATTGAGAGTAAGAACTAATTCCGCTAGACGGAGGAGAGTGGTGGTAGAGGGGTTTTGGTTAGGCTGCTCCCCATGAAATGTATCCACTGTTTTCTCCTTCACATCTCAATTTGAAATCCTAACCCTCTCCCAAATGATTACACTTGGACACAGTGTAAAGAATGGTCAAAGTTGAATCTTCTGTTCTTAACTGGATATATTCAAATCAATTACCTGATCAAATATCTCCGCTCCTGCTCTTGGAAAGATTTTGAGAATCTTATGTATATGTGGATAAGCCTACAAGAGGAGAGGCTGTACTTGATCTGGTATTGGGAAATGAACCTGGTCAGGTGTCAGGTCTCTCAGTGGGAGAGCATTTTGGAGATAGTGATCATAATTCTGTCTCCTTTACAAAAGGATAAGAACAGACAAGGTAGGGAAACATTTCATTGGAGTAAGGGGAAATATGAGGTTATCAGGCAGGAACTTGGAAGTATAAAATGGGAATAGATGGCCTTAGGGAAATGTATGGCAGAAAAATGACAAATGTTCAGGGGATATTTGTGTGGCATTCTGCATAGGTACGTTCCAATGAGACAGGGAAAGGATGGTAGGGCACAGGAACCGTGGTGTACAAAGGCTGTTGTAGATCTAGTCAAGAAGAAGAACTTACGAAAGGTTCAAAAATAGGTAATGATAGAGATCTAGAAGATTTTAAGGCTAGCAGGAAGGAGCTTAAGAATGAAATTAGGAGAGTCAGAAGCAGCCAAGAGAAGGCCTTGACGGACAGGATTAAGGAAAACCCCAAGGCATTCTACAAGTATGTGAAAAGCAAGAGGATAAGACATGAGAGAATAGGACCAATCAAGTGTGACAATGGAAAAGTGTGTATGAACCGGAGGAGATGGCAGAGGTACTTAATGAATACTTTGCTTCAGTATTCACTTTGGAAAAGGATCTTGGCAATTGTAGGGGTGACTTGCAGCAGACTGAAAAGCTTGAGCATGTAGATATTGAGAAAGAGGATGTGCTGGAGCTTTCGGAAAGCATCAAGTTGGATAAGTCACCAGGACTGGAGACCCAGGCTACTGTGGGAAGTGAGGGAGGAGATTGCTGAGCCTCTGGCGAAGATCTTTGCATCATCAATGAGGACGGAAGAGGTTCTGGAGGATTGGAGAGTTGCAGATGTTGTTCCCTTATTTAAGAAAAGGAGTAGGGATACCCAGGAAATTATAGACCAGTGAGTCTTACTTCAGTGGTTGGTAGGTTGATGGAGAAGATCCTAAGAGGTAGGATTTATGAACATTTGGAGAGGCATAATATGATTAGAAATAGTCAGCATGGCTTTGTTAAAGGCAGGTCGTGCTTTACGAGCCTGATTGAATTATTTATTTTTTAAAAATGTTATTGTATTTTTTTTTGCTCAGCATAACAAAACTTTCAATTTCCAGATACACTTACATTTACATTTCTTCCCCTCACAGATATCAGGTATCAGAACACTTCCATCAAAGTATAGACATCACCACAACATCCTATACAAAAGCCCTTATTAGTATAGCAGACAGGTTTACATCTATATACTGCAGAAAAGGTTGCCATGTTTTATGAAAACCATTTGTTTTTGAGTGTACCATACATGTCTAAAAGTCCAGAGGAATGTATTCCATGATTAATTTACACCAACCAAAAAGTCCAGGGGCCTTATTGGATATCCAACAAAGTAAAATGTTCTTCCTCACACAAAAAGTCAGGATGTTAAAAAGTTTTTTCTGATGTGCATTAATAATACAACTACTGGGTAAGCCTAAGAGAAAAGACACTGGGTCCAGTTCAAGCTCCATCTTCAGAATCTTTTCCATTTCACCCAAAATATCACTCCAGTATGCCTGAAGTTTGGGACAAGTCCAAAAACAGTGGTTGAAAGTTCCAGTATTTACTTTACATTTAGAAAACATTGGAGAAATCCCCGTTTTAAATTTCGAGAGACGATCTGGAGTCAAATGGGCTCTAGGCAGAATTTTGACTTGCAATACTTTAGTTCTATTGCAAACTGAAATCTTCTTTGCATTATCACAGAAGTCTTCCCAAGTTTCAGCTGTAATTTCTTCTCCCAGCGTTTCCTCCCAAACCCTTCCCAGCTGCTCAGCCTCTCCACAAGAATATTCCCTCAGGATGCTGAAAAAAGTATTAATGGAGACTTCACGCTGAAGAACACTCTCTTTTCTATGTCAGAACTATAAAAATCAGTTAACAATGATGTTTTCTTCTGTATATAATCTCTTATCTGAAAGAAACGAAAAAGATCCTGGTTGGGTATGTTAAATTTCTGTACTATTTGACTAAAAGACATCATCGTTCCTTCATCAAACAAATCTCCCAGATGGAAAATACCCTTAGAAATCCAAAGTTTAAATCCAGAATCCATTATGCCAGTCTGAAAATCTGGACTGCCGGTTATTGGAGTGAAGGGTGATATTTTTGCTGTGTTGCCCTCAATTTGTCACACTGCCCTCCAAGCCCTGACTGTATTAATCGTTATTGGATTGTGACAATATTCCTTAACCAGTTTCATCTTATTGAGGAAAAGCAAATTAATAAGAGGGCATTTTGCTTGTGAAGCTTCAATGTCTTGCCAAATTGAGGAGGGGGTCCTGCAAACCCAGTCAACCACATAAGATAAAAAGGAACTTAGATATTTTTTGATGTCTGGAAAATCCAGACCCCCAAGACTACTGGGGAGCTGTATCTTAGACATTTTAATACAGGGTCTTTTTTTGTTCCAGATGTAAGAAACAAACCAGCCACTTTTTTAAAAAGTGTCTGTTGGGTAAAAATGACTGGAATCATTCGTATTGGGCAGAGCAGACGAGGAAGAATGTTCATTTTGAGCAAGGATATTTGGCCAAGCCAAGAAATGAGAAGAGTGCTCCATTGCTCAAGATCCTGTTTGATTTTGTCAAATAACTGTGTAAAGTTAGCTTTGAACAATTGATCAAACGTAGGTTGTGATAAATATGCCTAAGTAAACAAAACCTGTCTGCGACCATTTAAAGGGGAAAACACCTTGAGCGTCAGGTACCTGCTGCAGATTCCCCAGAGGCATAGTCTCTGATTTAGTAAAGTTGATTTTATAACCCGAAAAGGCGCTAAATGAATTGATGCATTATATAAGGTGGCGCACTGATATAGCTAGGTTTGATAAGAAAATTAGAACATTATCCGCAAACGTAATTTTATGTGACTTTAGTCCTATGTCTGGAGCAGATACTTTGGGGTCTCACCAAATAGCCTCAGCCAATAGCTCGATCACTAGTGTGAAAAGTAGTGATGATAAAGGGCAGCCCTACTGGCTATCCCTCAGAATACTAAAATTATCCGACCTAACGCCATTAGTGAGAATCGCAGCCAAAGGGTCATTATAAAGAACCTTCACCCACTTAATAAAATTATTGCCCAAACCAAATCGTTCTAAAGAGAAAAAAAGATAACAGCCATTCAACACGATCAAGGGCCTTTTCTGCATCTAAGGAAACCACCAAGCTGTCCACTGCCTGTTGCTGACATGCCTGAATCACATTAAGTAATCTTCTGATATTGTTAGAAGATCTACGGCCTTTTACAAAACCCGTTTGATCCTCTTTTATGATAAAAGGTAACACAGTTTCTAATCACAATGCTAATGTTTTAAATAAGATTTTAAAGTCAACATTTAACACTGAAATAGGCCTGTAGGAGGCATAATCTTTAGGGCTCTTTCCTTTCTTAAGAATTAGGGAGATATTAGCTTCTCTCAATGATGGTGGGAGACCACAATTAAATGCATGATTGAACATGTTTAGCATAGGCTCTGTTAATAACCATGAACTCTTTATAGAATTCACTAACGAGTCCATCAGGACCAGGGGCCTTCCCACTTTGGAGCTGTCTCACAGCTTCCTGTATCTCATGTATAGATAACAGAGCATTGAGGAGGGACTCTTCTTCAGAAGAAATGCCTGAAAAAAAAATTCCTGAAAAAAAACTCCATCCTGGATTACCATCATTACATTGCTCAGATTGATATAGTTTAGAATAAAAATTCTTAACCATAACATTAATCATTTTAGAATTACTAGTGAGGACTCCTGTCCCATCCCTAATTGAAGCAATAGTCTGAGAGACATTTTTCTTTCTAGCTAAATAAGCCAAACACCTACCTGGTTTTTCGCCATGTTCAAACAATTGTTGTTTAGCAAATGTCAATTTTCTTTTGGCTGCTTGTGTAAGTAAAGAGTTTAGTGTATAGCATAGGTCTGTGATATTCTGTAAATTGGCTGCAGAAGGCTTATTAATATAATCCTTTTCAGCTGCCGCAAGCCTTGCTTCCACTAGGCGCTGCTGTTCTGCAGCTTGTCGCTTCTTACTAGCAGAGTAGGAGATAAGTAATCCCGTTGCATAGGCCTTAGTGGTTTCCCAGAGCATCGATGGACTACTAGCTGATTTAGAATTAACAGATAGGAAGGTTTTGAATTTGGAGGTAAAGTAGTCTATAAATTTATTATCTTTTAGAATAAAAGGATTCAGCCTCCAATGTCTAGATCATGCTGAATTATCTTTGGGCTTAATATTTAAATATACTGCTGCATGGTCAGAAATAGTGATATTTCCAATTGTGCAAGATACAACTAAATCTAGGAGCGTTTTGGGGGTTAGAAAAAAGTCTATTCTGGTGTAACAATTGTGTGGATTAGAAAAAAATGTGAAGCCTTTGTCTGAGGGAAGTAACAACCTCTAGATATCCACAAATTCCAGTTTGATTGAATTTTTTGAGGATGTGACTAAACACATTGATGAAGGTAGAGCAGTAGATGTAGTGTAAATGGATTTTGGCAAGCCACTTGATAAGGTACCCCATGCAAGGCTTATTGAGAAAGTAAGGAGGCATGGGATCCAAGGGGATATTGCTTTGTGAATCCAGAAATGGCTTGCCCACAGAAGGCAAAGAGTGGTTGTAGATGGGTCATATTCTGCATGGAGGCCAGTGACCAGTGGTGCGCCTCTTGGATCTGTTCTGGGACCCCTACTCTTTGTGATTTTTATAAATGACCTGGATGAGGAAGTGGAGGGATAGGTTAGTAAATTTGCTGATGACACAAAGGTTGGGGGTGCTGTGGATAGTGTGGAGGGCTTTCAGAGGTTACAGTGGGACATTGTTAGGAAGCAAAACTGAGCTGAGAAGTGGTAGATGGAGTTCAACCCAGATAAGTGTGAGGTGGTTCATTCTGGTAGGTCAAATATGATGGCAAAATATAGCATTAATGGCAAGACTCTTGACAGTGTGGAGGATCAGAGAGATCTTGGGGTCCGAATCCATAGGACACTCAAAGTTGCTATGCAGGTTGACTCTGTGGTTAAGAAGGCATATGGTGCATTGGCTTTCATCAATTGTGGGATTGAGTTTAAGAGCCGAGAGGTAATGCTGCAGCTATATGGGACCCTGGTCAGACCCCACTTGTAGTTCTGTGCTCAGTTCTGGTCGCCTCCACTACAGGAAGGACGTGGACACCACAGAAAGGGTGCAGAGGAGATTTACAAGGATGTTGCCTGGATTGAGGAGTATGCCTTATGAGAATAGGTTGAGTAAAATCGGCCTTTTCTCCTTGGAGCAACGGAGGATGAGAGGTGACCTGATAGAGGTGTACAAGATAATGAGAAGCATTGATCATGTGGATAGACAGAGGCTTTTTCCCAGGGCTGAAATGGCTAGCATGAGAGGGCATATTTTTAAGGTGCTTGGCAGTAGGTACAGAGGAGATGTCAGGGGTAAGTTTGTTTTTTTACGCAGAGTGTGGTGAGTGTGTGGAATGGGCTGCCAGCAGCGGCGGTGAAGGCTGAATCGATAGGGTCTTTTAAGAGACTCCTGGATGAATACATGCAGCTTAGAAAAATAGAGGACTATGGGTAAGCCTAGGTAGTTCTAAGGTAAGGACATGTTCGGCACAGCTTTGTGGGGCGAAGGGCCTGTATTGTGCTGTGGGTTTTCTATGTTTCTATCTTCAAAACTCAGGACAAGAGATCCTGCTATATTTTTACTTATTCCAGAAGAGAAAAAAATTGAATTTCAGAAAGTGACAAATTTAATCTTTATTGTTTTTGTGCATTAAAACGTTAATGTATTTAGTGCTATTGCTACAAAAATTGTTGAAAATCAAGCCTGAAACAATGAAGTGATTTCCACCCAGACACAAACACTAAATCAGCAGAGGTATGATTCCTGATGGCAGTTAACTCAGTTCAGTCCAGACTGAAGCAGGCAATAAAATCTCTTCCTTGGGATAATAATGGGATATTCCTGGTAAATGTGCAGTTTCAATTGTATCTGTACTTGCTGATGTTATTGAACATCTCTGATTCTCTCAAGTTCAAGTTTATTGCCATCTGACTGTACATACCATATATACAACCAAATGAAACAATTTTCCTCCAGACCACGATGCACCCACATAACATATATCACAAACAATACATAAGCCAAAATATTATACTATAAATAAGTTAATAATATAATTCATGTTGTAAAGCACAACACAGGTAAACAGTAAACAGTACATTAAATAGTTCACTGTCCTACTAATGAGACCTCAGTGGTGGCAGGGTATACATTAGACCAGAAGACCATAAGACATACGAACAGAAACAGGCCATTTGGCCATCGAGTCTGCTCTGCCATTCAATCATGACTGATTTTTTTCTACCCTCCTCAGTCCCATTCCCCAGCCTTCTCCCTGTAACCTTTGATGCCATGTCCAATCAAGAACCTATCAAACTCTGCCTTAAATACACCCAATGACCTAGCCTTCACAGCTGCCTGTGGTAACATATTCCACAAATTTACCAACCTCTGGCAAAATAAATTTCTCCGCATCTGTATAGGTAAGTATATAGTGCATGGGTAGAGTGAGTAGGCATGAAAATGGATACAGTAAAGAAATGGTTAACAATTAGAAATTTATGGGCCTGTTATGTTGTTGGGCAGATTGCCCCTTGATACTAAATAAGAGGAGGACGATATATGACACTGGTATACCGGATAACATGCCTGAGAACAAGCTAAAAGTGCTGATTTGCGTAAAAGCTATCAATGATCTTGTCTCTAAAAATGTTTTTTTTACATCGTTTGATTGTAAGCTTAATAGGGAGGCAAAGGCCGATTGTTGAAGGTCATATCGACCTTGGTACTTGCAGGTGTAGAGGATGTATGTTGGCTTAATAAGTGACCGGGACTTGGATTGACTAAGTTGGGGTTGTGTAAGCATTGGATTGGATGCCTAGCCCTTTCCAGCTGGACTGGGAGGTGGCGATAGTGCTGTAAAGATGGGCAAGTTCCTTCTTGGGCAGACCACTTGCCTGGGTCCCACCTTCAGGCCGAGCAGTTGAACCAGTACCAAGGACCTCCACCCTAGCCAGTTCATGGTTGATCTCCTGGCCAGGGACCACACAGACGTTGCTAAGTATATTCGGCGGTGTAGACTACTAGGGGTTGCTTTAGTTAGCCCTACCTATTAGTGGTGTAGGTAGTGTACAATATAAAGCATTTCTCACAACTCCCTATTTTCTTCTCTGTATTAACAATAAAGTGGGTTTTGAAGGAACTACTGAATTTGGGTCCATTTGTTCAAGTGAAACCAAAGTGTTGCAGCATCCACTCATTATGATTATTCTATTTAGATCTTAGATTTGCGGAACAGCATCTCTGTTTTAAATGGACAGCCCTCTATCCTGAGGCTGTGCTGTCTTGTCCTAGACTCCTCCACCATGCGAAACATTCTTTCTACATGTACTCTGTCTAGGCCTTTCAACATTCGAAAGATTTCATTAAGATCCCCTTTCATCCTTCCAAATTCCAGCAAGTACAGACCCAGAGGTATCAAATGTTCCGCATATGATAATCTTTTCATTCTCGGAATCATCCTTGTGAAACTCCTCCAAAGCCTCTCTAATACAAGCACATCTTTTCTTAGATGAGGAGCCCAAAACTGTTCAGAATACTTAAGACGGGACTTCACTAGTGCCATGTCACATCTTTGCATTTGCCTTCTTCACCACCGACCATGCATTTTCTAACATTGTATTTTATTTGCCACTTTCTTGCCCATTCTCCTAATCTGTCCAAGTCCTTCTGCATCCTACCTTTTTCCTCAACACTACATGTTCCTCCACCAGTCTTCATATCATCTGCAAACTTGGCAACAAAGCCAACTATTCCATCATCTAAAACATTGATATACAACATATAAAGAGGCGATCCCAACACCGACCCCTGAGGAACACCACTAGTCACTGACAGCCAATCAGAAAAGGATCCTCTTATTCCCACTCACTGCCTCCTACCAATCAGCCAAATGCTCTAAACATATTAGTAACCTTCCTGTAATACCATGACCTCTTAACTTGGCAGGCAGCCTCATGAGTGGCACCTTGTAAAAGGCCTTCTGAAAGTCTAGATATACAACATCCACTACACCCCTTTTATCTTGTAATCTCCTCAAAGAATTAAGGAAATCATGCTGACTTTGTCCTTTCTTGTCCTGTGTCACCAAGTACTCCAGAACCTCATCCTTAACAATTGACTCCAACAGCTTCCCAGCCACTGAGGTCAGGCTAGCTGGTCTATAATTTCCTTTCTGCTGTTTCATAATTTCTTAAAGAGTGGAATTAGTATCACAAATAAGTGGGGGTGGAGGGGGAGGAAGAGGGAGAAGACCAAGGTGATACTCTCAGGAGCTTTTACTGTCCTCTGAAGGCTCTTGCAGTCTGATGCCTTGCAAATTCCAGACTATACAATGATGCTCCTGTAGAAAGTTCTTAGAATGGAGGCAAGGAACCTTACATGTCTCAATATCCTCAGCAAGTGCAGATGCGGTATGCACACTTGATTAGAGAGGGGGTGTTGTGGGTGCAGAATTTTCTCCTCTCAGTGGGGAGAGAATTCAGAAATCAAAATTGCAAAGGGATTTTGGGGTTCTGGCACAGGACTTCCTAAAGGTTAATTTGCAGTTTGTGTCAGTAGTGAGGAAGGCAAATGTATTGTTAGCATTCATTTCAAAAGGACTAGAATATAAAAGCAAGGCTGTATAAGCCATTGGTTAGACCACATTTAGAATATTGTGAGCAGTTTTGTCAAGTCAAGTTTATTGTCATTTCGACCATAAACTGTTGGTACAGTAGACAGTAAAAATGAAACAACGTTCCTCCAGGACCCTGGTGTTACATGAAACATAAAACTACACTAGACTATGTGAGACAGCACAAGGCTACACTGGACTATATAAAACAACATAAAAACTGCACTGGACTACAGACCTGCACAGGACTACATAAAGTGCACAAAAGAGTGCAGGGCAGTACAATAATTGATAAACAAGACAATAGGCACAGTATAACCATATAACATATAACAATCACAGCATGGAAACAGGCCATCTCGGCCCTCCAAGTCCGTGCCGAACTCTTAATCTCACCTAGTCCCACCTACCCGCACTCAGCCCATAACCCTCCACTCCTTTCCTGTCCATATACCTATCCAATTTTACCTTAAATGACACAACTGAACTGGCCTCTACTACTTCTACAGGAAGCTCATTCCACACAGACAAATTACAAAAATAAATGATGTAGATGTCAGTCTAGACTCTGAGTATTGAGGAGTCTGATGACTTGGGGGAAGAAACTGTTGCACAGTCTGGTTGTGACAGCCTGAATGCTTTGGTACCTTTTGCCAGATGACAGGAGGGAGAAGAGTTTGTATGAGGGGTGCATGGGGTCCTTCACAATACTGTTAGGTTTGTGGGTGCAGCGTATTGTGTAAATGTCTGTAATAGTGGGAAAAGAGACCCTGATGATCTTCTCAGCTGACTTCACTATCTGATGCAGGGTCTTGTGATCTGAGACGGTGCAATTCCCGAACCAGGCAGTGATGCAGCTGCTCAGGATGCTCTTGATACATCCTCTGTAGAATGTGGTGAGGATTGGGAGTGGGAGATGGACTTTTCTCAGCCCTCACAGAAAGTAGAGACGCTGCTGGGCTTTCTTGGTTATGGAGCTGGTGTTGAGGGACCAGGTGAGATTTTCCGCCAGGTGAACACCAAGAAATTAGGTGCTCTTAACGATCTCAACGGAGAAGCCGTCAATGTTCAGTGGAGAGTGGTCGCTCTGTGCTCTCCTGAAGTCAACAACCATCAAAATAAACTCATTTGGACCCCATATCTAAGAAAGGATGTGCAAATGTAGGAGAGAGTCCAGAAGGGGTTCATGAAAATGATCTCAGCAATTAAAGGGCTAATGCATGAAGAGGATTTGATGGCTCTGGGCCTGTACTTGGTGGAGTTTAGAAGGATGAAGTGGGGGAGAGTGGTTGTAGTTGAACATTACCATGGCGACGATGTATCCAGTAGGGAGGGAGTCTAGGTCCAGAGGATACAGCCTCAGAATAGAAGGACCTTCCTTCAAACAGAGATGAGGAACATCTGCTAGCTGGTCTGCACATCCTCTGAGCACTCTACCAGGAATGTTGTCTGGTCCAGCAGCCTTCCGTAGGTTGACCCTGCACAGGGTTCTTCTCACATAGGCCACGGTGAGACACAGCACCTGGTCATTTGTAGGAGGGATGGACTTCCTCGCCACCACCACGTCATTTTCTGGCTCAAAACAGGCATAGAAGTTGTTCAGCGCATCTGGGAGGGAGGCATCACCAGCATAGTCAGGTGATGTTGTCCTGTAATTGATGATGTCCTGGATGCCCTTCCACATGCGCCTCGTGTCGCCGCTGTCCTGGACGTGGCTGTGGATTTGCTGGGCGTGTGCACGCTTTGCCCCTCTGATGGCTCGGGACAGTTAAAGCAGAGGTTGGATTAGGTTGAATTACCTAATTCTGCTCCTATGTCTTATGGTCTTATGGAGAGCACAATGCTGTGAGCAGTCACCAAAGCAGAGAGCAGGCCTGATCCACCTGGCATTGCCATCTGCTTACAATTCCCTCAGCATGAAGATATCACATATGCTTCATGTGGTACACTGTCATAAGGGAAGTCTCACGATTCATGCTGTGGGATTGGAAAACATTCCTGTTAATGAGGAAAACCCTTATTTGGTGTGGAACAAATGGTGGTCTGCAGCAACAGAAGGTTAGTTGGTGATGGTAAATTGGCCCTAGCATGCAGAAGAGTGGTAGAATATGGGGAATTGATGGGAATATTGGAGAAATAAATTGGGATGAGTATAGATGGTCAGTCCAGACAGATTTAATCAGCTGAGGAACCTGTTCCTCTGCTAAAATTACTTGATGGGTATCTCAGCCACCAAATTCTGGAGAAAACACTCTCTGCTGATTTAGAGACATTCAGGACTTTGGAAGGCATTTGACGAGCCAGTAGCTGGGAATGAAGCTACCTAGTCTTGCTTAAAAACCAACAGGAGGCAACTAAAAAAAGCATAAGGAGAGAAGAGATGAAATATGAAGGTAAGATAGTCAAAATATCAAAGAGGGTACCAAAAGTTGTTTCAGATATATAGAGTAAAAGAGGTGAGAGTGAATATTGGACCACTGGAAAATTATGCTGGAGAAGTACTACTGGGGTACAAAGAAACAGCAGACAAATTAATTAAGTATTTTGCATCAGTCTTTACTGTGGAAGAGACTAGTAGTATTCCAGAAATACATGAGTTTAGCAGGGCAGAAAGTGATTATAGTTGCTGTTACTAAGGAGAAGGTGCTTGGGAATCTGAAAAGTCTGAAGATAGTTTAGTCACCTAGACCAGATGGACTTACATCCCAGGGTTCTGAAAGAGGTAGCTGAAGAGAATATGGAGGCATTATCAATAGTCTTTCAAGAATCACTAGATTCTGGAATGGTTCCAGAGAACTAGAAAGTTGCAAATGTCACTCTATTCTTCAAGAAGGGAAGGAGGCAGAACAAAGAAAATTGTAGGCCAGTTACCCTGCCTTCAGTGGTTGGGAAGATGTGGGAGCCCATTTTTAAGGAAGAGGTTTCAGGGTACTTGGAGGCTCATGATAAAATAAGCCAAAGTCAGCATGGTTTCCTTCATGGAAATCTTGTCTGACAAATCTGTTGGAATCATTTGAGGAAATAACAGGCAGAATAGAGTCAATGGATGTTGTTTACTTGGAATTTCTGAAGGTCTTTGACAAGGTACCACACATAAGGTTGTTTAACAATATAAGAGCCTGTGGCATTACAGAAATATACTAGCATTGATAGAAGATTGGCTGACTGGCAGGAGGCAAGAAGTGGGAATAAAGGGGCATATTCTGGTTGGCTGCCAATGTTGGTGTAGGGACCCCTTCTTTTCACATTATATGTCAACAATTTGGATGATGGAATTGATGGCATTGTGGCCAAGATATATGGAGGGATAGGTACCGCTGAGGAAGCACAGAGTCTGCGGAAAGACGTGGACAGATTGGGAGAATGGACAAAGAACTGGCAGATGGAATATGGTGTAGGTTAGTGTATGGTCATGCACTTTGGAAGAAGGAATAAAGGTGTAGACTATTTCCTAAGTGGGAAGAAAATTCAAAAATCTGAGTTGCAAAGGGACTTGGAGTCCTTGTGTAGGACTCTCTAAAGTTTAACCTGCAGACTGAGTCGGTGAATCTGTGGAATTCATTGCCACAGATGGCTGAGGAGACCAGATCATTGAGTATATTTAAAACTAAGGTTGATAAGTTCGTGGTTAGTCAGTGAATCAACGGTTACAGGGAGAAGGCAAGAAAATGGGGGTTGAGAAGGATAATAAATCAGCCGTGATGGAATGGCAAAGCAGATTTGATGGGCCGTGAGGCCTAATTCTGCTCCTATGTCTTATGGTCTTAAAATGCATATGCCACCTTATCCAATTTTTCAGCTATGGTGCTTACAGGTTATAAGGAAGTGCAGAATTTTCATGCATAGTTACATGTACAAACAGATTTGGGTTAGGTTGTAAAGGTTTCTGAGAATTGTCCAAAAACTGATTTCTCTGAAAGTCAGAAATGACTGCATCCACATATACAACTACAGATGTCAGTTACAATAAACCTAATTCTGAAACTATAACTCTTTTATTTCTTTAAATATTCACCACAACACTACTCTACCCATAATTAAACAAATGGAATTTACACTAAGTAGCCATGTATTAGGGACAGGAGTGGAATCTGTATGGTTTTCTGCTGCTATAGCCCATCCACTTCAAAGTTTGATGTGTTGTGCATTCAGAAATGTTCTTCTGTACACCACTGTCGTAACACATGCTCATTTGTGTTACTGTCACCTTCCTGTCAGCTTGAACCAGTCTGGCCATTGCTGTCTGACCTCTCTTATTAAAAAGGCATTTTGCCCACAGAACTACTGCTCACTGGCTGTTTTTTGTTTTTCATTCTCTAACCCTAGAGACTGTTGTGCATGAAAATCACATGGAGATCAGCAATTTCTAAGATACTCAAACCACTCCATCCGACACTAACAATCATTTCACAGTCAAAGCCACTTAGATCACATTTCTTCCCCCATCTGATGTTTGATCTCAACAACATGTGAATCTTTTGACCATGTCTGCACACTTTTATGCACTGAGTTGCTGCCATATGATTGGCTGAGTAGATATTTGTATTAACAAACAGGTGTACAGGTGTACCAAATAGAGTGGCCACTGAGTGTATATTGTACCCACTCATTAATGAATACTACAAAACATTTAACTATTATTATTATTATTGTATTGTATTATTATTATTATTATTATTGTAAGTACTGGCATAACCAAGCACCCTCCTTTCTCCTGATGAAAGGTTTTGGCCCGAAATGTTGTCACTACCTCCTCCCAGGCCTGCTGAGTTCTGCCAGCATTTTGTTTTTTATTACCCTCCCTTCTCAATTGCTAGGAACTCTCATACATTCGAAAACTTCTACACGTGTACCTCGAAGAGTATTCTGACTGGCTACTGGCTGTGTCACTGTCTGGTGTGGTATGGTGGGGGGGGGGGGGAGGTGACCGCACATGATTGAAATAAGTAGCAGAATGTCGTAAAACTAAAACTAATCAGCTCCAGCAAGGGTACTAGACTCCATATTATCCAAGACATCTTCAAGGAGCAGTGCCACTCTCAGGAAGACAGTGTCCATCATTAAGGACCCCCACTACACAGGTCCTCTCCTCTTCTCATTGTTACTGTCAGGAAGGAGGTATAGGAGCCTGAAAGCACACACTCAGGAACAGCTTTTTCCCCTCTGCCATCCAATTTCTAAATGGACATTGAACCCATGAACACTACTCACTACTTTTCCTAAAAATTTCTGTTTTTGCACCACTTATTTTAACTTAACTATTTAATACACACACACATGTAAAGAAATGGTAATTCATTTTTTTCTATATTTGCCACTTATTGCATTATACTGCTGCCGTAAAGTTAACAGATTTCACAACATACCTGGTGATATTAAACCTCATTCTGATTATTCTAGTGGCATTCAGTATTCTGGCTTTCTGGCAATTTACTTAAATATAGTTGTGTAGGCCTAATTGCTTAATGCTATTGTGTAGTGACTTTGTAGATATTACCACTGGAACAATGTATACTCTGTTCATGTTCCATAGTCTTTAAATTTCATCTTTTAATTCAGCATATTTCTGATGTTTTTCACATTGATTTATATATGCTTACAATGGCTATATCTATTAAGTAAATTGTTCTTGCTGGTTTATCCAGTAATATTATATTTGGATGGCTATTATGGATTTTCCTATCGGTAATAATGGATTGGTCATAATATAATTTGTAGGACTGATTATAAAACTGGATCAGGCTTGTATTTATAGTAAGGTATGGTGTCTTTTAAAAGTTTGTATTTTAAAGAACAATTTTGGGAATGATGTTTCCCAGTTGATTGTGACTGTGTGAGTAATCAGATTGAGTTAAACTGCTACAGGATTCTGTAATGTATTGGATTGTTGCTGGTTTTCCTTGGCATTTTATAAATTTACCTTCTTGAACTTGTTGGTGTTTATTAAGTAATTTGGTATTTTTTCGTGTTAGCCAGCTGGTCCTGTATTCCAACAAGGAATCTGTTCCTGGGAAGAGGTCTCCAACTCTGACCCAGGCATTTGTCGCTTGTCAATATCTAGTCTGCTCAGATCATGGGGATAAACTCTTAGGGTCATGGAGGGTCAAACTCTTCCATTGGTTAACCTTTTCTACAATAATCATTTTTCTGGAATGTGCTTTCATTTAAGTTTAGTGGTGTGTACTTCTTATCAGAATTGCATATGCTCACATGGAGTGCTGAAACCTGTTTTTGTTGGTGAAAATATATATTTATTCAGAGATACAGCACAGAATTTTGGTTCTTTGAGCTGTGCCACCTAGCAACCCCTGAATTAACTCAAGCCTAATCATAGGACAATTTATAATGACCAACAGGTACATCTTTGAACTGTGGGAGGAAACTGGAACACTCAGAGGAGAACAATGCAGCCACAGGGAGAACTACAAACTTCTTACAGACAGCAGCAGGCTACCTTAGAAGTTTTATCTGACTGTTGTGTATAGTTTAATGTCTTTTATTCCTCTTCCTCCTTCTGTCCCAGGTACCTGTAATGTTAATATAAGTGCATTTGAGTGTACATAGTGTTTTTAAAAAATTGACATTTCAGTTCTTACTTTTCTTTGTAAATTTTCTAGATTGGTTTTGGACCAAGATATTATGTCAAAAGAACACATAAACATCAGTATAGTGAAAATGTTTATTACCTTTGTTATATTTTTACTATTGAGCTCTGTTTGACAGATTTTCTTATGTTTGAAGTAAATTCTGACAAAAGTTTTCCTCTTATTGCACTATGATCTATTTTCTTTGCTTGTTGATATCCCAGATATTCATGTTTCATGTTCATGTATTGTGCTGCTCTTTTCCACCTTTCTTTAGGTTTAATCTTCTACACTTGTCTAGTCCAAAGTTCATGTTTATATTTTTAGAAAATATTTCTACTATTTGAATTAATTGCTTTAGCTTTACTGATGAAGGAATATATAATTTCAAATCATCCAGGTATAGAAGGTGTGTCAAGATATAATTAATTTTGTTGTTTTTGATTTGATACCCTATTTTCATCTGATTAGTTAAATTAGAGAGCAGGTTTGAAGCTAGACAAAACCACAGAGAGTTGCCCTGGAAAATGCCTCAATTTATTTTGATAATGATGGTTGTGCTTTTGGTTGTTAATAGATAGGGTGAGGTGACTATAGCACGCCAAAGCTTCATCAGATGTTGAAGGAATTTCACAAGTATTGGGTGTAGTGTATATTGAGAGCTTCTATTATCTGTGAGTATGAGACACACTGTAATCAAATGTTTTTGGGTAGTCAACATAACAACATGAAAGATTTCTGTTGTTTCACTGGGCTTAATTTAGAGTTACAGAATCTATTATTATAGAACATAGAAATCTACAGCATATTACAGACTCTTCGGCCCACAGTGTTGTGCCAACCATATAACCTACTTTAGAAACTGCCTAGAATTATCTTACCGTATAGCCCTATATTTTTCTAAGCTCTATGTACCTGTCTAACAGCCTCTTAAAAGACCCTATTGTATCCACCTCTATCACCGTCACCAGCAGTGCATTCCATGCATCCAGCACTCTCTGTGTTAAAAACTTACACCCGACATCTCCTCTATACCTACTTCCAAGCGCCTTAAAACTGTGCCCTCTCATGTTAGCCATTTCAGCCCTGGGAAAAAGCCTCTGACTATCCACACGATCAATGCTTCTCACCATCTTATACACCTCTATCACGTTACCTCTCATCTTCCATCACTCCAAAGAGTAAAGGCCAAGTTCACTCAACCTATTCTCATAAGGCACTGTCCACTCCAGGCAACATCCTTGCAAATCTCCTCTGCACTCTTTCTATAGTATCCACCTCCTTCCTGTAGTGAGGTGACCAGAACTGAACACAGTACTCCAAGTGGGGTCTGACCAAGGTCTTGTATAGCTGTAACATTACCTCATAGCTCTTGAACTCAATCCCACGGTAGATGAATGTCAACATACCATATACCTTCCTAACAAAACTGTCAACCTGCCCAGCAGCTTTGAGTGTCCAATGGACACAGACCCCAAGATCTCTCTGATTCTCCACACTGCCAAGAGTCTTACAATTAATATTACAGACTGCCTTCAAAATTGACCTACTGAAATTAACCACTTCACACTTATCTGGGTTGAATTCCATCTGTGACTTCTCAGCCCAATTCTGCATCCTATCGATGTAGCTCTGTAACCTCTGACAACCATCCAGACTAACCTCAACACCTCCAACTTCTGTGTCATCAGAAAACTTACTAACCCACTCTTCAACTTCTTCATCCAGGTCATTTATAAAAACCACAAAGAGCAGGAGTTCCAGAACAGATCCCTGCGGAACATCACTGGTCACTGACTTCCAGGCAGAATACAAACCATTTACAACCACCCTTTGCCTCCTGTGGGCAAGCCAATTCTCAATCCACAAAGCAAGGTCTCCTTGGATCCCACGGCTCTTTACTTTCCAAATGAGCCTTACATGGGGAGCCTTATCAAATGCCTTACTGAAATCCATATACACAACATTCACTGTTCTACCTTCATCAATGTGTTTTGTTACATCCTCAAATAATTAAATCAGGCTTGTAAGGCATGACCTGGCCTTGACAAAGCCTAATCAGATTATGTCTTTCCAAATGCTGATAATTCCTGCCTCTCAGAATCTCCTCCAACAATTTGCTCCCCACTGAACTAAGACTCACTGGTCTATAATTTCCTGGGTTATCTCTACTTTCTTTCTTGAACAAGGGAACAACATTTGCAATCCTCCAATCCTCCGGTACTTCTCCTCTCCCTATTGATAATGTAACGATCATCACCAGAGGCTCAGCAATCTCCTCCTTTGTTTCCCACGGTAGCCTGGGGTATATCTCGTCTGGTCCCGGTGACTTATCTAACTTAGTGCTTTTCAAAAGTTCCAGCACATCCTCTTTCTTAATGCTTATATGCTCAAATGTTTCAGTCCGCTGCAAGTCACCCCCACAATTGCCAAGGTCGTTTACCCTGGTGAACTACCTCTGCCTAGTTTTAGCTGTATAGGACCTTGGTCAGACTCCACTTGGAGTACTGTGCTCAGTTCTGATCACCTCGCTACAGAAAGGATGTGGAAGCCATAGAAATGATGCAGAGGAGATTTACAAGGATGTAGCCTGGATTGGAGAACATGCTTTATGCAAACAGGTAGAGTGAACTTGGCCTTTTCTCCTTGGAGCGACAGAGGATGAGAGGTGACCTGATAGATGATAAGAGGCATCGATCGTGTGGATAGTCAGAGGCTTTTTCCCAGGGCTGAAATGGCTAAAACGAGAGGGCATAGTTTTAAGGTGCTTGGAAGTAGGTACAGAGGGGATGTCAGCGGTAAGCTTTTTAGGCAGAGTGATGATTGCGTGGAATAGGTTGCAATAAGGTGGAAGTGGATACAATAGGGTCTTTTAAGAGACTTCTGGATAGGTACATGGAGCTTAGAAAAATAGAGGGCTATGGGTAACCTTATAGCCTGCTGTAGGTTTTCTATGTTTGCTATCTCCTCCGACTCCATGCACACATTTCCACTAGCGCTGGTTTGATCCTATTCTCACATAGCTCATCTTCTTGCTCTTCATATACTTGTAGAATGCCTGGGCATTTTCCTTAATCCTGCTCACCAAGGTCTTCTCATGGCCCCTTCTAGCTCTCCTAATTCCATTCTTAAGCTCCTTCCTGGCAACCTTGTAATTTTCTAGAACTCTTTCTGTACCTAGTTTCATGAACCTTTTATAAGCTTTTCTTTTTAACTGTTTTTTCCACATCCTTTGCACACCATGGTTCTCTTACCCTACCATCCTTTCCCTACCTCAATGGAGCATACCTTTGCAGGACACCATGGAAATGTTCCCTGAACATTTGCCACATTTTTGCTGTGTATTGCCCTGAAAATATCTGCTCCCAAGTTCCTGCCTAACAGCATCATATTTCCTCCTAACCCAATTAAATGTTTTCCCAAATTGTCTGCTCCTATTCTTCTCCAGCGCTATGATAAAGCCTCCAAAATGCTCTCCCACCGAGAGGTTTGACATTTAACCAGGTTCATTTTTCAATACCAGATCAAGTACAGCCTCTCCTCTAGTTGACTTATCTACATATTGCATCAGGAAACCTTCCTGAACACACCTGACAAATACCATCCCATCCAAACCCCTTGCTCTAAGGAGATGCCATTCAGTATTAGGGAAGTTAAAATCTCCCATCACAATAACCCTACTATTGTTGCACAGTTCCAGAATCTGCCTCCCTATCTACTCCTCGAAGTGCCTGTTACTATCGGGTGGTCTATAAAAAACACCCAGTAGAGTTATTGCCCCCTTCCTGTTTCTGACCCACCCCCAGACACTCAGTAGATAATCCCTCCATGACTTTCTCCTTTTTGCAGCCATGACACTATCTCTGATCAGCAACGCCATGCCTCCACCTCTTTTGCCTCCCTCCCTGTCCTTTTTGAAACATCTAAACCCTGGCACACTCAGCAGCCAATCCTGCCCCTGAGACATCCAAGTGTCTGTAATGGCCACAATGTCAAAGTTCCACATATTGATCCACACCCTAAGTTCATCTGCATTGTTTATGATACTTCTTGCATTAAAATACACATCTCAAACCATCAGGCTGAGTACATCTTTGCTCTATCATCTGCCTATCCTTCCTCACAAACTCCCTACAATCTGTCTCTACTTGTGCCCCAACCACCCCATCCTCTGCCTCTTCACTTCAGTTCCCATCACTGCAAATCTAGTTTAAACACTCCCCAATAGCATTAGCAAACCTCCCTGCCAGGATATTGGTCCCCTTCAGATTCAAGTGCAACCTGTCCTTTTTATACAGGTCACACCTGCCCCAGAAGAGGTCTCAGTGATCCAGAAACCTGAATCCCTGCCCCCTGCTCCAATTCTTCAGCCACGTATTTATCCTCCACCTCATTCTATTCCTATCCTCACTGTCGCGTGGCACAGGCAGCAATCCCAAGATTACTATCCCTGAGGTCCTGCTTCTCAGCTTCCTTCCTAATTCTCTGTATTCTGCTTTCAGGACCTCCTTCCTCTTTCTACCTATGTCATTAGTACCAATGACCTCTGACTGCTCATCCTCCCATTTCAGGATATTGTGGACACCTTCAGAAACATCACAAACCCTGGCACCTGGAAGGAAAACTACCATCCTTGTTTCTTTTTCCCAACAACAGAGTCACCTATCTGTTCCCCTAAATATAGAGTCCCCAATTACAGCTGCCATCCTGTTCCATTCCCTACCCTTCTGAGTCACAGGGCCAGACTCGGTGCCAGAGGCACGGTCACTGTTGCCTTCCCCCAGTCAGGTTGTTTCCTGCCCTGCCCACCCTAGTAGTACTCAAAATGGAGTACTTATTGGTAAGGGGATGGCCACAGGGGTGCTCTCCACTACCTGACGTTCTCTCTTCCCTCCCCTGACAGGCACCCACTTATCTGTCTCCTGTGGCCCTGGTGTGACTACCTGCCTGTAGCTCCTATCATTCACCACCTCACTTTCCCTAACAAGCCAATGGTCATCGAGCTGCAGCTCAAATTCCCTAACTCATTCTGAAAACTGGTCTTGCAGTCATACCCACTATTCTTAAGTTAGAGGTAAAAAGAGATCTGAAAGTAACTTACTTCCTTACTTCACTTAGACCCGTCCTCACCAAAGCCCCAATGAGCTAAAGCCCTACTACTCTGACTCACGCTACTCTGATGACTGCTCCTTCAATGACCACTCCGCTAGGCTGTTTTTTTATTCTGGAACCTTCTCAGTGGCCTTGTGCAATGATGAGCTACTGTGTTTGAGCACTTCTCCCAATCAAATCTTCCGCTGAAGGTTAGTTAGGAAGATTCAGTCGCTAGGTATACATGGTGAGGTAGTAAATTGGATTAGACATTGGCTCAATGGGAGAAGTCAGAGAGTGGTAGTGGAGGCCTTTGACTAGTGGTGTGCCACAGGGATCAGTGCTGGGTCCATTGTTATTTGTCATCTATATCAATGATCGGGATGATAATGTGGTAAATTGGATCAGCAAATTTGCTGATGATACAAAGATTGGAGGTGTAGTGGACACTGAGGAAGGTTTTCAAAGCTTGCAGAGGGATCTGGACCAGCTGGAAAAATGGGCTGACAAATGGCAGATGGAGCTTAATACAGACAAGTGTGAGGAATTGCACTTTGGAAGGAAAAACCAAGGTAGAACATACAAGGTAAATGGCAGGGCACTGAGGAGTGCAGTAGAACAGAGGGATCTGGGAATACAGATACAAAAAAAGTATTGAGTATAAGAATTGGAATGTTATAGTGGGGTTGTATAAGGCATTGGTGAGGCTGAATTTGGAGTATTGTGGCAGTTTTGGTCAACTAATTACAGGAAGGATATTAATAAGGTTGAAAGAGTGCAGAGAATGTTTACAAGGATGTTGCCGGGACTTGAGAAACTGAGTTATTAAGAAAGGTTGAATAGATTAGGACTTTATTCCCTGGAGTGTAGAAGAATAAGGGGAGACTTGATAGAGGTATATAATATTATGATGGGTACAGATGGAGTGAATGCAAGCAGGCTTTTTCCACTGAGGCTAGGGGAGAAAAAAAAGAGGACATGGGTTAAGGGTGAAGGGGGTAAAGTTTAAAGGGAACATTAGGGGGGATTTTTCACACAGAGTGTGGAATGAGCTGCCAGATGAAGTGGTAAATATGGGCTCACTTTTAACATTTAAGAAAAACTTGTACAGGTGTATGGAGGGATATGGCCCAGGTGCAGGTCAGTGGGACTAGGCAGAAAAATGGTTCAGCACAGCCAAGAAGGGCCAAAAGGCCCGTTTCTGTGCTGTAATGTTCTATGGTTCTATGAAAGAAACTGCTCAGTTTTTAAATCTTCTTGCAGCCTTGCACGACGACAAGCTACTGTGTCTACGCACTTCTCCCAATCGAATCAGTTGTTCTTTACATCCTTTCTGCTCTTCTATAGGTATATTGTGGTCATCTAAGTGAGTGGTGACTAGTTGCGACAGGCATGATATTACAATTTTATATATACTGTACCTGTTTCATCCCAAATCGAAACTTTACTTCATCTTCTACGGACATATGATTTGTACTTCCAGTTTTCCATTCAAGCATGCTGCTTCGCGTGAGGAAGGTTTTTCTCCGCACCCTAGCTTTCTCACCATTCTGTCCGTCCCACGCCGGAACTGTTGTTGAGCCGATGTTTGCCCGGGAACGTGCACCGTACGGACTGTTCGGCCGTCTCTTCCCTCCGGTGCAGCCGAGGTTCGAGATGTGCGGCCGGTATCCGGGGTCCGGGGTGTGTTGACAGGGACCTATTCTATGAAGGCTGGTGGTGTGTGAGCGATGAGGAAGGCAGCCGCTGACCTTGCAGCGCTGGCCTGCTGCGGTGTCCGGACCGTGTTCCGGGCCGGTCGGGAACCCGATCAGCGCCCTCTGCTCCGCTTGGGTCTCCGGGCTCAGGCGGCACCAGCTGACCGCACTCCTGCACTCAGGTCCCGGGGCTACAGCACCGAGCTCCCGGGAAGGAGCAGCACGGAGGAGGCAGGTAAATGGTATGGGGCAGATCAGCGGGGTGATAACATCTTCATCCACGTCACGGGATGGTGGTGATTTAGTGCAGCATTTATAGACCTGGCCCACATTCCTGCATCTGCAGATTTTCTCTTGTGTGTGCCGCGTTAGTGGTGGTGAAATAATTCGGAAAAATTCCAGGGTTACTCTGCAATTCAGAAAGGCAGTGGTTAACCAAGGAGAGCATCAGTCCGTGCAGCTTTGGAGTTGTGATCTTGTCACAGGACAAGATAGTACAAAGTCAACATGGTTTCCTTCAGGGAAAATCCTGCCTGACGAACCTGTTGGAATTCTTTGAGGCGATTACAAGTGGGATAGATAAAGGGGATGCAGTGGATGTTGTATATTTGGACTTTCAGAAGACCTTTGATAGGGTGCCACTCATGAGGCTGCTTACCAAGTTAAGAGCCCATGGTATTACAGGAATGTTACTAGCATGGTTAGAGCATTGGCTGATTGGTAGGAGGCAGCGAGTGGGAATAAAAGGATCTTTTTCTGGTTGGCTGCCAGTGACTAGTGGTATTCCACAGGAGTTGGTGTTGGGACCACTTCTTTTTATGACAGACAGACAGACGTACTTTATTGATCCCGAGGGAAATTGGGTTTCGTTACAGTCGCACCAACCAAGAATAGTGTAGAAATATAGCAATATAAAGCCATAAATAATTAAATAATAATAAGTAAATTATTCCAAGTGGAAATAAGTCTGTATATAATGCTGTATATAAATGATTAAGATAATGGAATAGATGACTTTGTTGCCAAGTTTGCAGATGATACGAAGATTGGTGAAGGGGCAGGTAGTGTTGAGGAAATAGGTTGGATGCAGAAGGACTTAAATTAGGAGAATGGGCAAGAGAGTGGGTAATAAAATACACTGCTGGAAGATGCATGGTAGTATTTCTACACTTTGGTAGTAGAAATAAATGTACGGACTATTTACTAAACAGGGAGAAAATCCAAAAATCTGAGATGCAGAGGGACTTAGGAGTCCTTGTACAGAACACCCTGAAGATTAACTTGTAGGTTGAGTCAGTGGTGAGGAAGGCAAATGCCATTTAACATTCATTTCAAGAGGTCTAAAATACAAGAGCAAGGATGTGATGTTGAGGCTTTATAAGGCACTGGTGAGGCCTCACCTTGAGTATTGTGAACAGTTTTGGGCTCCTCATCTTAGAAAATAAGTGCTGGCATTGGAGAGGGTCCAGAGGAGGTTCACAAGGATGATTCCAGGAATGAAATTATCATAATATGAGGGATGTTTGATGACTCTGGATCTGTACTCGCTGGAATTTAGAAGGATGAGGGAAGATCTCAATGAAACCTTTCTAGGGGAGTCCTAGACAGAGTAAATGTGGAAAGAATGTTTCCCATGGTGGGAGAGTCTAGGACAAGAGGGCACAGACTCAGGATAGAGGGACACCCTTTCAAAACAGAGATGCGGAGAAATTTCTTTAGCCAAAAGGTGGTGAATTTGTTGCAGCTGTAGAGGCCAGGTCGTTGGTTGTATTTAAGGCAGAGATTGATAGATTCTTGATTGGACATGGCATCAAAGGTTACAGGGAGAAGGCCAGGAACTGGGGTTGAGGAGGAGATAGGAAAGAAGATCAGCCATGATTGAATGGTGGAGCAGAGCAGACTTGATGGGCCAGATGGCCTAATTCTCCTCCTATGTCTTATGGTCTAAAGACTTGTGTGAGGAAACGTGTTGAGGCTCAGGTTGGTAAGGGTTTGGATAAAAGCAGATAATACTGGAAGCACTTAACAGGCCAGGAAAATCAACAGAAATGGAAGCATTTAATGTTCTTTGACTGAGGCACTGAGAAAGTATTTAAAAACAACTTAGCTTTCAGTAGCAGAGAAGTAGTGTAGGACCTGGGGGAGAAGTGTAATAGGTAAAATAACAGGGATGTTTCTGATTGGGTGAGACCAAATGATTAAATGTAATTGGGAAAGGCAGCCAATGGTGGGAAAAGCAGTAGGCTATGCAGAATTAGTTAAAGTTGTACAAAAACAGTCAATTCTTCAATTGCAGACATGGGTTAGGATGGGATTTGACATTGAAGATAATTGAAAGTGACCAAGCAATAGTTTAGTTTTGTGAGGGAAATGAGAAAGGCTTGGTATGGGCTCGGATATGGATAAAGTGGAAGATGGCACATTTACCAAAAACATTCCAAATTAATTGTCTTTGATGATTTAAAACATATGGGCCAAGAGTGCAGAGATTAGGTAGAAACAGATGATGAAATTGTGTGGAAGTAGGCAGTGTGTGTGATGAAACCATGGGTTTAGAGGTTTTTTTTGCATAACTTTTTTGGTCTGCAGGCTTACACTCTGCTGATTTACAGCAACTGTAAAGAGCCAAATGTGTTAGATCAACCATGGCAATTGTTAGGGAATATATATTACACTGAATTCTGCATAAATGGCCCTAAAATGGATAACGATGGACTAAATGTGTACTCTGATTTCCATCAGGTGCCATTTACCAGCCAGTGTTTAACATTGATGTTTTGGTGAGTTTGTTGCGCCAGGAAAATGCCAAAGATATATGTGTTATCAGATTGCCGATGGAATTGAAGTACGCTAATTATTTTATCATTGTGAGTGGAACATCGGCAAGGCATTTACAAGCAATGGCACAATATGCAATCAAAGTGGTAAGTGGTATGTTTTGGCTTTGCTGATATTTGAACTGCTATTTATTATACTTAAACCCTGATGAAATTTTTGCTGCTGCAAAATAACATATTTCATGTCACGTAACACAATGATAAGAAACCTGATTCCGATTCTATTTTATGAATAAGTTTGTGTTCTATAACGTGGATGGCACGGTAGTCTAGCAGTTAGCACATCACTTTACAGAGGCAGCAATGATTGATTGGGGGTCAATTTCTGCCGCTGCTTGTAAGAAGTTTGTACGTTCTCCCTGTGACAGCAAGCATTTCCTCTGGGACCTCAGGTTTCTTCCCACATTCCAAATATGTACAGTTTGGGTTAGCTAGTTGTGAGCATGCTATGTTGGCACGGAAACACAATGACATTTATGGGCTGCCCCGGCACAATCCTTGCTGAATTGAACAACGTGTTTCACTGTATGCTCCGAAGTTAATCTTTAATCCTTTATGCACCCTGCAAGTTAATTTTGAAGACAGTATTAAAATTAATTTTTAAATAAACTATTTTACAAAGTGAACACGAGTGAATCTGCAGATGCTGGAAATAAATAAAAAACACGAAATGCTGGCAGAACTCAGCAGGCCAGACAGCATCTATGGGAGGAGGTAATAACGACGTTTCAGGCCGAAACCCTCCATCAGGAGTGAAGTAACATGGGATGGTCGAGGGGGATAAGAAGTGGGGGGAGGGATAAAGTAGAGAGCTGGGAAGTGATAGGCTGGAGGGAAATGGGCTAGGGAGAAGGTGGAGAATTATGGGAAATAAAAGAGAAAGAAAGGTAGGGCTGGGGGGAGAGATTATAGCGAGGGGGGAAAAAGAGAGAGAAAGAGAACCAGACTAAAATAATAGATAGGGATGGGGGTAAGGGTGGGGGGCAGGGGTATCAACGGAGGTCAGTGAGTTGGATGTTCATGCCGGCAGGAAGGAGGCTACCTAGGCGGGAGATAAGGTATTGCTCCATCGACCTGCGTGTGGCCTCATCTTGACGGTAGAGGAGGCCATGGACAGACATGTCGGAGTGGGAGTGGTCTGTGGAATTGAAGTGTGTGGCCACAGGGAAATCCCGCCACTGCTGGAGGACCGAGCGCCGGTGTTCGGCGAAATGGTCTCCCAGTCTGCGGCGGGTCTCCCCAATGTATAAATGGCCACATCGGGAGCACCGGATACAGTATATCACCCCAGTTGACTCGCAGGTGAAGTGGTGCCTCACCTGAAAGGACTGTCTGGGGCCTGGGATGGTGGTGAGGGAAGAAGTGTGGGGGCAGGTATAGCACTTCTTCCGTCTGCAGGGATGAGTGCCCGGAGGGAGGTCCGTGGGGAGGGATGGGGGGGATAAATGGACAAGGGAGTCGCGTAGGGAGCGATCCCTGCGGAAGGCCGAGTGGGGGGGAGGGGAAGATGTGGTTGGTGGTGGGATCACATAGGAGGTGGCGGAAGTTACAGAGGATTATGCGTTGGATCTGTAGGCTGGTAGGGTGATAGGTGAGGACCAGGGGGACTCTATCCCTGGTGGGCTGGCGGGGGGATGGGGTGAGGGCAGAGGTGCATGAAATACGGGAGACGCGATGGAGGGCAGAGTTGATAGTGGACGAAGGGAAGCCCCTTTCTTTAAAAAAGGAAGACATCTCCTTTGTCCTAGAATGAAAGGCCTCATCCTGAGAGCAGATGCGTTGAAAGCAGTCCATTTTCTTCCAAACCATTTCCGATCTCATCAGCTCAGGAGATCTCCCATCCACGGCCACCAAATTTATAGTTCCCACACCATGCACTTCCCGTTTCTACCTCCTACCTAAGATTCACAAACCTGCTTGTCCAGGCAGACCCATTGTCTCTGCTTGCTCCAGCCCCACTGAACTCATTTCTGCCTATCTCGACTCTGTTTTATCTCCCCTTGTTCAATCCCTTCCCACCTATGTCCGTGATACTTCCCATGCTTTACATCTCTTCAAAGATTTCAAGTTCCCTGGTCCCCACCGCCTCATTTTCACCATGGACATATAGTCCCTATATACCTCTATCCCCCACCAGGAAGGTCTCCAAGCTCTCCGTTTCTTCCTGGATTCCAGACCCAACCAGTCACATTCTATCACCACTCTTCTCCACCTTGCGGAATTAGTCCTCACCCTTAACAATTTCTCCTTTGGCTCCTCCCACTTCCTCCAAACTAAAGGTAGACATGGGCACCCGCATGGGTCCTAGCTACGCCTGCCTTTCTGTCGGCCATGTGGAGCAATCTATGTTCCAAGCCTACACCGGTATCTGTCCTCCTCTTTTCTTGCGTTATATCAACGACGGCATCGGTGCTGCTTCCTGCACGCATGCTGAGCTCGTCGACTTCATTAACTTCGCCTCCAACTTTCACCCCGCCCTCAAATTCACCTGGTCTATTTCCGACACCTCCCTCCCCTTTCTAGATCTTTCTGTTTCTATCTCTGGAGACAGCCTATCCACCGACGTCTACTACAAACCTACTAATTCCCACAGCTACCTAGACTATTCCTCCTCCCACCCTGTCTCCTGCAAAAATGCTATCCCTTTCTCTCAATTCCTCTGCCTCCGCCGCAGAAGGAATTTAATACACACAACTGTGAGGTGTTGCACTTGAGAGGACAAACCAGGGTAGGTTTTACACAGTGAATGTTAGGGCAATGAAGAGTGCAGTAGAACAGAGGGATAGAACAGGTAGCGCTGATGAAGCAATGTGATTGTAGCAGGACGTAGACAAATTGGGAGAAAATTGGCAAAAAAGTGGTAGATGGAATACAGTGTTGGAAAATGTATGATAATGCATTTCGGAAAAAGGAACAGTAGTGCAAACTATTATCTAAATGAGGAGAGGGTTCAAACATCAAAGATGCAGGGGAACTTGGCCCTCATGCAAGACTCCAAGAAGATTAATTCACAGGTTGAGTCTGTGGTAAAGAAGGGAAATGTTGGCATTTATTTCAAGGGGAATAGAATATAAAAACAAGGAGATAATACTGAAGCTTTATAAGAAACTTGTCAGGCTGTAGTTGGAGTATTGCCACAGTTTTGGGCCCCTTATCTCAGAAAGAGAGTCCATTGCAGAGAGTCCAGTGGGAGGTTCACGAGGAGGATTCTGGGAATGAAGGGGTTATCATATGAGGAGCATTTGGCAGCTTTGGGTCTGTACTCAATGGAATTTAGAAAAATGCGGGGGGATCTCATTGAAACCTTCCGAATGTTGAAAGGACTAGATAGGGTGGATTTAGAGAGGATGTTTCCTATGGTGGGAGTATCCAGAACTAGAGGGCACAGCCTCAAAATTGAGGGGCAACCTTTTAGAAAAGAGATAAGGAGGGAAAGTTAGTTAGAGAGTAGTGAATCTGTGGAATGCTCTGCCACAGCCTGCGGCGGAGGACAAGTTCGTGGGTATATTTAAGGCAGAAGTGGATAGTTTCCTGATCAGTCAGGGCATCAAAGGATATGGTGGAAAGGCATGTGTATGGGGTTGAGTGGTGTCCAGATCAGCCATGATGGGATGGCGGAGCAGACTCAGTGGACTGAATGGCCTAATTCTGCTTCTGTCTTATGGTCTTATCATAGAACCATAGAACATTACAGCACAGTACAGGCCCTTCAGCCCTCCATATAATCCTTAAAAAAAAAAGTACTAAGGAAGGAAAGGATGCTTGAAGTACAGGAGCCCCCAGGGGATGTACCTCTCGTAAACAGGTTTACCCTCTTGGAAGCTGTCAGGACAGAAGATACTGCCAGTCTGAGAGCCGGACAGGTCTGCGAGCCGAAAATTGGTACAGAAGCAGAGCCAAGGAGTCAGACATCAGGAAGAACCGTGGTAGTAGGGGACTCCATAGTAAGAGGTACGGAAAAGGGTTTCTGCGGCAACAGGCGAGATTTAAGGATGGTGTGTTGCCTCCCTGGTGCTAGTATCCAGGACATCACGGACTGATTGCAGGGAATCCTCAATAGATAGATAGATAGATACTTTATTAATCCCCATGGGGAAATTCAACATTTTTCCAATGTCCCATACACTTATTGTAGCAAAACTAATTACATACAATACTTAAAATACATACATAAAATAAAATACTTAAAATAAAATACATTGAATGGTAACTTAAGCTCAGTCCTAACCCCGGCACTTTAACATATCTTACCCCCGGCGGTTGAATTGTAAAGCCGAATGGCACTGGGGAGTAATGATCTCTTCATCCTGTCTGAGGAGCATTGCATCGATAGCAACCTGCCGCTGAAGCTGCTTCTCTGTCTCTGGATGGTGCTATGCAGAGGATGTTCAGGGTTTTCCATGATTGACTGTAGCCTACTCAGTGCCCTTCGCTCTGCTACCGATGTCATACTCTCCAGTTCTGTGCCCACGACAGAGCCCGCCTTCCTTACCAGCTTATTAAGACGTGAGGCGTCCCTCACGTTAAGTTAATAAATATCATATGAGGCGTCAAGGGTGAAGGTGAACAGCTGGAAGTGGTAGTGCATGTGGCACAAATGATATTGGGAAGAAGATGAAGGACATTCTGCAGCGGGACTTCAGAGAACTCAGAAGAAGGCTGAAAAGCAGGACTTCCAGGGTGGTTATCTCTGGTTTGCTTCCAGTTCCTCGTGCTGGAAAGGGCAGGAACAGGGAGATAATGGATCTGAATGTGTGGCTGAGGAACTGGTGTAGGAAGCAAGGATTTACATTCTTGGACCACTGGGATCTGTTTTGGGGTAGGGATGAATTGTACAAAAGGGACGGGTTGCACCTTAATAGGCGGGGGACCAGCATTCTGGCAGATATGTTTGCCACTGCAACATGGATGTGTTTAAACTAAGTAGTGGGGGGGAAGGGATGAACTGGAAATATAAGGATGGAGTTAAAGGGAAGGTGAAAATAAGAAAAGTTAAAAAGGACAACAGAATCAGTGGAGTAGAAAGCTCAAGAAGAGATCATACAGTATGGCCAAGTGAAATAGGAATTGATATGAAAGGAGAGGGGAGTAACGAATTAAAAGTATTATATATGAATGCACGAAATATAAGGAATAAAGTAGATGAGCTTGAGGCTCAGTTGGAAATTGGCAAGTACGATGTTGTGGGAATAACAGAGACATGGCTTCAAGCGGACAGGGCCTGGGAAATGAAAATTCAAGCATATACATCTTATCGAAAGAACAGACTGACTGGCAGAGGGGGTGGGGTGGCTCTGTTGGTGAGGAATGATATTCAGTCCCTTGCGAGGGGGGACATAGAAACAGGGGATGTAGAGTCAGTATGGATAGAACTGAGAAATTCTAAGGGTAGAAAGACCCTAATGGGAGTTAT
The DNA here is from genome assembly GCF_048418815.1 of Hemitrygon akajei. Classification (NCBI taxonomy): domain Eukaryota; kingdom Metazoa; phylum Chordata; class Chondrichthyes; order Myliobatiformes; family Dasyatidae; genus Hemitrygon; species Hemitrygon akajei. The sequence continues at coordinate 72,221,525 of NC_133143.1, read as the reverse complement.
CTACAGGCCCCCAAACAGCAGTCTGGATGTAGGGTGGAAGTTGAATGAAGAGTTAAAATTGGCTGTATCGTTAAAAGGTAACGATACAGTTGTCATGGGGGATTTCAACATGCAGGTAGACTGGGAGAATCAGAATGGTACTGGACCCCAAGAAAGGGAGTTTGTGGAGTGCCTCCAAGATGGATTCTTAGAACAGCTTGTACTGGAACCTACCAGGGAGAAGGCAATTCTAGATTTAGTGTTGTGCAATGAACCGGATTTGATCACGGACCTCGAGGTAAAGGAGCCATTAGGAGGTAGTGACCATAATATGATATGTTTTAACCTACAATTTGAGAAGGAGAAGGGAAAATCGGATGTGTCAGTATTACAGTTGAACAAAGGGAACTATGGAGCTATGAGGGAGGAGCTGGCCAAAGTTCAATGGAACAATACCCTAGCAGGGAAGACAGTAGAACAACAATGGCAGGTATTTCTGGGAATAATGCAGAAGGTGCAGGATCGGTTCATTCCAAAGAGGAAGAAAGATCCTAAGGGGAGTAAGGGGCGGCCGTGGCTGACGAGGGGAGTAAAGGGCAGTATAAAAATAAAAGAGAAGTATAACATAGCAAAGATGAGCGGGAAACCGGAGGACTGGGAAGCTTTTAAAGAGCAACAGAAGATAACAAAAAAGGCAATATGCCAAGAAAAAATGAGGTACGAAGATAAACTAGCCAAGAATATAAAGGAGGATAGTAAAAACCTCTTTAGGTATGTGAATAGCAAAAAAAATAGTTAAGACCAAAATTGGGCCATTGAAGACAGAAATGGGTGAATTTATTATGGGGAACAAGGAAATGGCAGATGAGTTGAACAGGTAATTTGGATCTGTCTTCACTAGGGAAGACACAAACAATCTCCCAGATGTAATAGTGGCCAAAGGAACTAGGGTAAAGGATGAACTGAAGGAAATTTATATTGGATAGACTGTTGAGTCTGAAGGCTGATAAGTCCCCGGGACCTGATTGTCTGCATCCCAGGGTATTTAAAGAGGTGGTTCTAGAAATAGTGGACGCATTGGTAATCATTTTCCAATGTTCTATAGATTCAGGAACAGTTCCTGCTGATTGGAGGGTGGCTAATGTCCCACTTTTCAAGAAAGGAGGGAGAGAGAAAACAGGGAATTATAGACCGGTTAGCCTGACGTCAGTGGTGGGAAAGATGCCGCAGTCAATTATAAAAGAGGAAATTACGACACATTTGGATAGCAGTAGAAGGATCAGTCCGAGTCAGCATGGATTTATGAAGGGAAAATCATGCTTGACTAATCTTCTGGAATTTTTTGAGGATGTAACTATGAAAATGGACAAGGGAGAGCCAGTGGATGTAGTGTACCTGGACTTCCAGAAAGCTTTTGATAAAGTCCCACATAGGAGATTAGTGGGCAAATTAGGGCACATGGTATTGGGGGCAGAGTACTGACATGGATTGAAAATTGGCTGGCTGACAGGAAACAGAGTAGCGATTAACGGGTTCCTTTCGGAATATCAGGCTGTGACCAGTGGGGCCTTCTCGTGCCCCCTTCAAGCTCTCCTAAGTCCTTTCATTAGCTCCTTCCTGGCTACCCTATATTTCTCATGAGCCCCTCCTACTTCCTGCTTCTTGTATCTAACATATGCTTCCTTTTTCCTCTTGATGAGTTGCCTCACATGTTTCGTCAGCTACGGTTCCCTTTTCCTACCATTTTTTCCTTGCCTCAATGGAACAAACCTATCCTGAACCCAGCTCAAGTGGTCCCTAAACTTCTCCCACATTACTTCTTTGCCTTCCCTTTTGAACATCTGTTTCCAATTTACTCTTGCTAGTTCCTGCCTCATCCCTTCAAAGTTAGCCCTTCCCCAGTTAAGCACTTTACCATTTTGTCTGATTTTATCCCTTTCCTTAGCTATGCTGAAGCTAAGGGAGTTGTGGTCACTCTCATCAAAATGCACCCCCACCAAGAGGTCTGTTACCTGACCAGGTTTGTTACTCAGAACTAGATTCAGTATAGCCTCTCCTCTTGTCGGCCGGTCCACATACTGTGTCAGGGATCCTTCTTGAACACACCTGACAAGTTCAGCCCCATCTATCCCCCTTACACTCAGGAGGTGCCAGTCAATATGAGGGAAGTTGAAATCACCCATAACTACTACCCTGTATTTTGTGCACCATTCTAAAATCTGCCTACTTATCTGCTCCTCGGTGTCCTGAGGGCTATTTGGGGGCCTATAGACTACTCCCAGCACAGTGATCAATCCCTTCCTATTTCTGACTTCCACCCAGACAGACTCAGTGGACACTCCCTTTGCAGTGTCCTCCCTTTCTATAGCTGTGATACTATCCCTAACCAGCAATGCCACTCCGCCCCCCTTTTCTACCTTCCATCCTATTCCTTTTAAAACACCTGAACCCCAGGACCTGCATCATCCAATCCTGCCCTTCCTCCAACCAAGTTTCAGTAACGGCCACAACATTGTAATTCCACGTACTAATCCATGCTCTAAGTTCATCCACCTTGTTCCTAATACTTCTAGCATTGAAACAGACACATTTCAACCCCTTTAACTGGCTACAATTATGTTTCGTCCCCTGCCTGTCCTTCTTCATCAACTCAGAACTCTTAGCATCATGCCCTTGTCCTTCTAACTTAATCCCTGCACTCACATTCTGATTCCCACCCCCCTGCCAAACTTGTTTAAACCCTCCCCAACAGCTCTATCAAACCTGCCTGCCAGGATATCGGTCTCCTTGGGATTCAAGTGCGACCCGTCCTTTTTGTACAGGTCACACCCGCCCCAAAAGAGGTCCCAATGATCCAGAAATCTGAATCCCTGCCCCCTGCTCCATTCCCTCAGCCACGTATTTATCCTCCACCTCATTCTATTCCTACTCTCACTGTCGCATGGCACAGGCAGTAATCCCAAGATTACTACCTTTGAGGTCCTGCTTTTCAACTTCCTTCCTAACTCCCTGTAGTCTTCTTTCAGGACCTCTTCCCTTTTCCTACCTATGTCATTGGTACCAATATGTACCATGACCTCTGGCTGTTCTCCCTCCCAGTGCAGAATATCTTGGATGCGAACAGAAACATCCCGGACCCTGGCACCTGGGAGGCAAACTACCATCCGAGTTTCTTTCCTGCGTCCACAGAATCGCCTGTCTGACACCCTGACTATAGAGTCCCCTATCACTACTGCCTTTCTCTTCCTTACCCTACCCTTCTGAGCCACAGGGCCAGACTCTGCCAAAGGCACGGCCACTGTTGCTTCCTCCAGGTAAGCTGTCCCCCCCAACAGTACTCAAACAGAAGTATTTATTGTCAAGGGGTACAGCCACAGGGGTACTCTCTAGTACCTGACTCTTCCCCTTCCCTCTCCTGACTGTGACCCATTTCTCTGTCCCCTGTGGCCCCGGAGTGACTACCTGCCTGTAACTCCTCTCTATCACCTCCTCACTCTCCCTGACCAGACAAAGGTAATCGAACTGCATTTCCAGTTCCCTAACATGGTCCCTTAGGAGTTGCATCTCGATGCACTGGGTGCAGATGTGGCCATCTGGGATGCTGGGAGACTCTAGGACCTCCCACATCTGACACTGACCACAGAAAACTGGCCTCACACACATACACTTCCTTTTGCAATCAACAACTGCCTCACCTTGTCCCGTTACTGCCAAAGCCCTTTCACTCCGCTGCCCGCTGGATATGGCTGCCTTCTTTTTAAACTGTTCTCACTCAACTGGCTGACATCACGCGCCTGTGCATCTGGTCTCTCTCTTCCCCCGAGAACTCAAAATGTCTTCCCGGTGGAAATCCTTAGGTACTCTACCGCTGCCTTCTTGTTCCCAATCAAAAACTTCTGCAGATTCCTTGCCCTTTTTAAACTGTTCACACTCAACAGGCTGACGTCACGCACCTGCACAGTCTGGCCTCTCTCTTCCGCCAAGAACTCAAAATGTCTTCCCGCTGGAAATCCTTAGGTGCTCTCCCGCTGCCTTCTTGTTCCAAAGCATCTAGTAATATAGATCCTTAATTCCTTAAAAGTGGCGTCACAGATAGATAGGTTGTAAAGGAGAGTACAATGACCTTCATAGATCAATATATTGAGTACAGGAGTTGGGTTAAGAACATAAGAAATAGGAGCAGGAGTAGGCCATCTGGTCCATCGAGCCTGCTCCATCACTAAGTAAGATCATGGCTGATCTGGCCATGGACTCATCTCCACCTACCTACCAATTCCCCATAACCCTTAATTCCCCTACTATGCAAAAATCTATCCAAACTTGTCTTAAGTAGATTTACTAAGGTAGCCTCCATTACTTCATTGGGCACAGGATTCCACAGATTCACCACTCTGTGGGAAAAGCTGTTCCTCCCAAATCTACTCCCCCGAATCTTGACGGTATATCCCCTAGTTCTAGACTTACCTACCAGTAGAAACAACTTTCCTGCCTCTATCTTATCTATCCCTTTCATAGTTTTATATGTTTCTCTAAGATCTCCCTCATTCTTCTGAATTCCAGTGAGTACAGTCCCAGGTGACTCAATCTCTCCTCATAGTCTAGCCCCCTCAACCTGGTGAACCTCCTCCGCACTGCCTCCAAAGCCAGTATATCCTTCAAGTAAGGAGACCAGAACTACATGCAATACTCCAGGTGTGGCTTCATCAGTGCATAATCTTCCTGCTCTTAAATTCAATCCCCCTAGCAATGAAGGTTAATATTCTATTTGCATTTTTGATAGCCTGCTGCACCTACAAACCAATCTTTTGTGATTCATGCACAAGCACTTCCAAGTCCTTCTGCAAAGTAGCATGCTGCAATTTTTTTACCATTTAAATAATAATCTGCTCTTTCATCTTTCCTTCCAGTGGATGACCTTGCATTTACCAACATTGTGCTCCATCTGCCAGACCCTTGCCCACTCACTTAACCTATCTATATCTCCTTGCAGACTTTCTGTATCTTCTGCATAATTTGCTTTTCCACTTAATTTAGTATCATCAGCAAACTTAGATACCTTACACTCAGTCCCCTCTTCCAGATTATTAATGTAGATCATGAACAGTTGCGGGCCCAGTACCAACCCCTGCAGCACACCGCTCAGCACTGATTGCCAACCAGAGTAACACCCATGTATCCCAACTTAAAGCTGTCTATTAGTTAACCAATTCTCTTTTCATGCTAAGGCATCACCCCCAATTCTATGCATCCTTATCGTATGGATAAGTCTTTTATGTGGCACCTTATTGAATGCTTTCTGAAAATCCAAATAAATACGTCCATCTGTTCCCCTCTGTCTACTGCGCTGTTATATCCTCAAAGAACTCAGTAAGTTTGTCCAGTAAGGATGTTATGTTTAAGTTGTGTAAGATATTGGTGAGGCCTAATTTGAAATATTGTGTGCAGTTCAGGTCACCTACCTACAGAAAAGATTGAAAGCTTGCAGAGAAAATAATCAAGGATATTGCTGGGAATTGGGGAGCTGAGTTATAGGGAAATGTTGAACAGGTTAGGACTTCATTCTCAAGAATGTAGTCGATTTAGAAGAGATTTGATAGAGGTATACAAAATTATGAGGGGTGTAGATAGGGTAAATGCAAGAAGGCTTTATCCATTGAGGCTTGGTGAGACTAGGTCATGGGTTAAGGGTGATAGGTGAAATGTTTAAGGGGAATATGAGTGGGAACTACTTTACTCAGAGGTTCGTGAGAGTGTGGAACAGGCTGCCAGTGCAAGTGGTAGATGTGAGTTCCATTTCAACATTTAATGAAAATTTGGATAGATAAATGGATGAAAAGGCTATGGACCGGGTGCAGGTCGATGAGACTAGACAGATTAATAGTTCCAATGGACTAGATGGGCCGAAGGGCCTGCTTCTCTGCAGTATTAGTCTAGCTCTAGATTCATCAAACATTTTAGTTTTCTGGTCATGCAAAATTAGTCTCAATGTCATTGAATTTACAGAAAATAAATTAATGCTAAATATTTCCAATATTACTCAAGGTGCAGCTGGTGACCCTGGTGACATTCTGTGGGCTGCAGAACACTTCATCTTGTGTTCTCAATATTTATTGGTTATTTATTATTACTTTTTCTAGTTGCAGAGTTTGTTGTCTTCTGCACTCCGGTTGTATGCCCAGAAGAAAATGAATGTCCCGGGTTGTAGACGATAATTATATATGTGCTTTGAAAATAATTTTTACTCTGAACTTGAAGGGTTGTATTTTTTGTCTCTTTAGTATAAACACTTGAAGACAGGAGAAAATGATAGTGCTACCATTGAAGGCAAAGATACTGATGATTGGAAGTGCATAGATTTTGGTGAGTCTAACTGTCTTTAAACATTTTATTCAACCTTTAGTGTTGCAAGTTAAATGTTGGTGTCAGTAGTTATCAGATTACGTGGAGAATGAGAGAATTGCAAAGGATGGGTATTCTACTTTCTACAGGCACAGAAATGTTCAGTCTACAAGGTGCTACTCTGCAGAACAAAGTAGTGGGTCAAAAATCACAATTTCCTGTTCTGCATATAAACAGCAGGGAATTAGTACGGGATTGTAAATCAGATGAATCCCAAGAATTGGCACCAGTATAATGTACAAACTAACCAGCCCATCCCTCTGCACCTCCATCTCGTGAGGTCAGCAATTATACAAACTAACCAGCCCCCCTCTACCATCATCACATACGTGTCCACCAATTGGCAATCACACAAACTAACCAGCCCCTCTCCATCTCCATCACGTGATGGTGTTTACTGATCAGCAGTCACTCAAACTAACTAGCCCCTCTCCATCTTCATCATCTGCATGACCACCAATTGGCAATCACACAAACTAACCAGCCCCTCTCCATCTCCATCACGTGATGGTGTTTACTGATCAGCAGTCACTCAAACTAACTAGCCCCTCTCCATCTTCATCATCTGCATGACCACCAATTGGCAATCACACAAACTAACCAGCCCTCTCCATCTCCATCACATGATAGTGTTTACTGATCAGCAGTCACACAAACCAGCCACCCTCCATATCATGGCCAAAAGGACATCATAGTTGGGAGTTTAACACCAAAGGATGTACTTTGAATCGAAAGGACAGGCAGGGTGGCATAGGCGGTGGTGTGGCTCTATTGGTAAGAGATGGAATTACATCTTTAGAAAGGGGTGACATAGGGTCAGAGAATGTTGTATCTTTGTGGGTGGAGTTAAGAAATTGCAAGGGTAAAAAAAATTATGGGAATCATATATAGGCCTCCAAATAACAGCCAAGATGTGGGGTTGAGATTGCAGAGGGAGCTGGAAAAAGGCATGTAATAAGGGTGATGTCACAGTTGTAATGGGGGAGTTTAATATGCAAGGGGATTGAGAAAATCAGGTTGGTGTCGGATCACAAGAGAGGAAATTTGTTGAATGCCTTTGAGATGGCTTTTTAGAGCAGCTTGTGCTCGAACTACTCAGGGAAGAGCTTGTTCTCAGATGGCAGGGGTAGACAACTGTGGCTGATAAAGGAAGTTAAGGACTGCATAAAAGCCAAAGAAAGGGCATATAAGGGAACAAAAGTGAGTGAGAAGTTGGATGATTGGGAGGCTTTTAAAATCCAACGAAAATAAACTGAAAAAGCTATAAGGGAAAAGATGAAATAGGAGGACAGCAAGCCGATAATATAATGCAAGATAAGGGTCTTTTAAGAGATTCCTGGATAGGTACATGGAGCTTAGGTACAGAGAGGGCTGTGGGTATCCCGAGGTCATTTCTAAAATAAGGACCTGTTTGGCACAGCATTGTGTGTCAAAGGCCCTGTATTGTGCTGTAGGTTTTCTATGTTTCTAGGATACTTAAAAGTTTTTTCGGTTATATAAAGATTAAAAGGGAGGTTAGAGTTGATATTGGACCACTGGAAAATGATGCTGGTGAGTTAGTAATGAGGGAGAAAGAAATAGCCCACAATCTTAATAAATACTTTGCTTCAGCCTTTACTGTGGAAGACACTAGCTGTATGCCAGAGGATCAGGAGTGAGTGTCATTGCTATTACAAAAGAAAGAGTACTAGGCAAACTGAAAGGTCTTACAGTGGATATGTCACCTGGACCAGATGGACTATATCCCAGAGTCCTGAGAGAGGTTGCTCAAGAGATAATGGGTGCATTGGTCATGATCTTTCAAGAATCACTTGATTCTGGCATGTTCCTGGAGGACTGGAAGATCACAAATGTCACTCCACTCTTTAAGAAGGCAAAAGAAAGGAAATTATAGGCCAGTGTGCTTAATCTCAGTGGTTGGGAAAATGTTGGAGTCTATTATGAAGGATGAGATTTTGAAGTACTTGGAGACTAATGATAAAATAAGTCAAAGTCAGCATGGTTTCTGTAAAAGGAAATCTTGCCTGACAAATATGTTAGAACTCAAGGAAGTAACCAGCAGGATGGACAAAGGAGAGGCAGTGGATTTCATTTATTTGGATTTTCAGAAGGCATTTGATAAGGTGCTTCACATGAGGCTGCTTAACAAGATAACATCCTATGGTGTTACAGAAAAGATATTTGCATGGATAGAGGAATTGCTGATGGGCAGGAGGCAGTGAGTGGGGGAAAAAAGGGACCTTTTCTGGTTGTCTGCCAGCGATTAGTGGTGTTCCTCAGGGATCAGTAATGGAACCACTAGTTTTCAACATTGTTTGTCAATGATTTAGATAATAGACTTGATGGCTTTGTGGTAAAGTTTGCAGATGATACAAAGATAGGTGGAGGGATAGGTAGTGCTGAGGAAGCAAGACTTTGACAAATTGGAAGAATGGGCAAAAAAGAGGCAGATGGAATACAGTGTTGGGAAATGTATGATAATGCATTTTGGTGAAAGGAACAGTAGTGCAGACTATTGTCTAAGTGGGGAGAAAATTCAAACCTCGCACAAGGGACTTGGGAGTCCTTGTGCAAGAAGGTTAATTCAGATGTTGTGTCTATGGTAAAGAAGGGAAATGCAATGTTGGCATTTATTTCATGGAGAATAGAATATCAAAAACTAGGAGATAATGCTGAAGCTTTAAGTCACTAGTCAGGCTTAACTTGGAGTATTGTCAACAGTTTTAGGCCCCTTATCTCGGTGTGTTGTCATTGTAGAATCCAGAGGAGGTTCACGAGGATGATTGTGGAAACGAAGGGGTTAACATATTAGGAGTGTTTGGTGGCTTTGGGCCTGTACTCATAGGAATTTAGAAAAATGTGGGAGGGTCTCATTGAAACCTACCAAATGTTGAAAGAACTAAATAAGGTGGATGTGGAGGGGATGTTCCCTCACAATCCAGAACTAAAGGGCACAGCCTCAAAATTGTGAGGTGACCTTTTAGAAGGAGGATTTTTTTTAAGCCTAAGAATGGTGGATCTGTGGAATGCTCTGCCACAGACTGCGGTGGATGCCAAGTCAGTGGGTGTATTTAAAGCGGAAGTTGATACATTCCTGATTGATTGGGGCATCAAAGGATATGGTGAGAGGGCAGGTGTAAGGGTTCAAATGGGGTCCAGAATTAGTCATGCTGAAATGGCAGAGTGGTCTCAATGGGCAAAATGGCCTTATTCTGTTCCTATGTCTTATGGTCTTACCTCCATCATATGTGTCCACCAATCAGCGATGATACAAACTAACCAGACCCCCCCCACCCTTAAAGGTTCATTTTATTGTCAAAATGTGCATGTATAATACAACTCTGAAATTCTCCTCAATATAACCATTAAATACAGAAAGACCATGGGTGTTGATGAAAGAAGACATCAACTCTCTCCCCAAAAAAGATAAATTAAACTTGGACCCCAAAATCCTCCCTTCCACACAGCAAAAAACAGCTACAATAACAATCACCGACCCTCTACATGTAACATCTCCTAACCCCCCCCCACTCAAAGAAAAGAACAGCAATAGTGGCACTAAATCCCCTATATCCCGTCTTACACACAAAAAAAAAGTTCACCCACCCGCTAATCGTCTACAAACATCGAAAACTGAAGGAAACCCGTACAGTCCAATAATCATATAAATCTCCATCACATGATAGTCTCCACCAGTGAGCAATTATCTAACTAAACTCTTTCCCCGCCCATCTCTATAATGGGGGAGATCTTAAATGGATTTTATTGCATCTGTATTTACTAAGGAAACTGGCAAGGAGTCTATAGAAATAAGGCAAACAAGTAGTGAGGTCATGGAACCCATACAGATTGAAGAGGAGTAGGTGCTTGCTGTCTTGGAGGCAAATCAGAGTAGATAAATCCCCAGGACCTGACAGAGTATTCCCTTGGACCTTGAAGGAGACTTTGCAGGGGCAAATTGCAGGGGACTTTGTTGAAATTGCAGGGGCCCTGGCAGATATATTTAAAATGTTGGTATCCATGGGTGAGGTGCCGGAGGATTGGAGGATAGCTCATTTGTTCCATTGTTTAAAAAAGGCTCTAAAAGTAATCTGGGAAATTATAGGCTGGTAATTTTGATGTCAAGTAGTAGGTAAATTATTGGAAGGAGTACTAAGAGGTAGGATATACAAGTATTTGGATAGACAGGGACTTATTAGGGAGAGTCAACATGGCTTTGTGCATGGTAGGTCATGTTTAACCAATCTATTAGAGTTTTTCGGGGAAGTTACCAGGAAAGTGGATGAAGGGAAGGCAGTGGATGTTGTCTACATCGACTTCATTAAGGCCTTTGACAAGGACCCGCATGGGAGGTTAGTTAGGAAGATTCAGTTGCTAGGTGTACATGGAGAGGTAGTAAATTGGATTAGACATTGGCTCAATGGGAGAAGTCAGAGAGTGGTAGTGGAGGATTGCTTCTCTGAGTGGAGGCCTGTGACTAGTGGTGTGCCACAGGGATCATTGCTGGGTCCATTGTTATTTGTCATCTATATCAATGATTTGGATGATAATGCGGTAAATTGGATCAGCAAATCTGCTGATGATACAAAGATTGGAGGTATGGTGGACAGTGAGTAAGGTTTTCAAAGCTTGCAGAGGGATTTGGACCAGCTGGAAAAATGGGCTGACAAACGGCAGATGGAATTTAATGCAGACAAGTGTGAGGTATTGCACTTTGGAAGGACAAACCAAGGTAGAACATACGAGGTAAATGGTAGGGCACTGAGGAGTGCAGTAGAACAGGGATCTGGGAATACAGATACATAATTCCCTAAAAGTGGCGTCACAGGTAGATAAGGTCGTAAAGAGAGCTTTTGGCACATTGGCCTTTATAAATCAAAATATTGAGTATAAGAGTTGGAATGTTATGGTGAAGTTATATAAGGTATTGGTGAGGCCGAATTTGGAGTATTGTGTGCAGTTTTGGTCACCTAATTACAGGAAAGATATTAATGAGGTTGAAAGAGTGCAGAGAAGGTGTACAAGGATGTTGCCGGGATTTGAGAAACTGAGTTACAGAGAAAGGTTGAATAGGTTAGGACTTAAGAATGACAGGAGATTTGATAGAGGTATATAATGATGGGTATATACAGAGCGAATGCAAGTGAGCTTTTTCCACTGAGGCTGGGGGGTGGATGGGTTAAGGGTGAAAAGGAAAAAGTTTAAAGTGAACATTAGGGGGAGCTTCTTCACACAGAGAGTAGTGGGAGTGTGGAATGAGCTGCCAGTTGAAGTGGTGAATGCAAGCTCACTTTTAACATTTAAGAAAACCTTGGACAGGTACATGGATGAGAAGGGTATGGAGAGATATGGTCCAGGTGCAGGTTAGTGGGACTCGGCAAAAAAATGGTTCGGCACAGCCAAGAAAGGCCAAATGGCCTGTTTGTGCTGTAATGTTCTGTGGTTCTATGTGACAGTCCACTGATCAGCAGTTTTAAGTTAATGTGTGTGTACACCCAGTTACTTCAATAATTGGGGAAGGTACAAGGGTTGAACATAAAAACTGGGCTGTGTTTAACCAAAGTGTGGCAGCTGGAATTGTAAGCAACACAATTAGTTTGAATTTGGTGTCAGATTTTGTATTCACTTGTTTTTCCTTCTCCATCCCAAAGGGAACATGGTCGTACATTTTATGCTGCCTGAAACCAGGGAACTCTATGAACTGGAGAAACTCTGGACTTTGCGTTCCTATGATGATCAGTTCCTGAAAATAGCTCCAGAAGTTCTTCCATTGGATTTCATATATGAACCAACTGATGACTTTGAGCAAAAATAGAGCAAATTCTAAAGCACCATTCTGCAGTGATTTCTGAAAAACTGAAAGATGATGTAATGAACCACTCTGTCCAGCAATTCAGTGAAGAACAAGATTTCAGTTTACAGCGAGGCATGCGATTAGCTTGTATCATACAGAAGTAATTTTTTTGAATGAACTGTGCATATTAAGTAGTTGTATATTTTTTAAAGTACAGTTTAAAAATAAATTTATAAAGGCCAAGTGAGTGTCTTCATATAAACAATTGTTTTTTTTTTCTTTCCCTTCCAACCCCACCAAGTAGATCTTTGAGTGCATGTGGTTAAGAATTTGAGGTTAAGGTGCTTAAAGACAATAATCTGCTAGTCTCAGGCTTGTGAGATTTTCAACATTTTCTCTACCATAAAGATAGAGAAATCTTGTAAAATGAATTGCACCATAAACATCTTTCCTGGATATCCAGCCAAACAAAATTTTACACTGGATAAAAAGAAACCTGTGGCAGTAATTTACCTTTCTGTCAGCCTGATAAAGGTACCTGCATGGTGTGTTGCCTCCTAGGTGCCAGGGTATGGGATGTCTTGGATCATGTGCAGAGTATTCTGAAGGGAGCGGGGTGAACAGCCAGAAGTTTTGGTACCAATGACATATGTAGAAAAAGTGAGGAGGTCCTAAAGAGAGAATTCAGTGAGTTAGGTAGGAATCTGAAAAGCAGGACCTCCAGGGTAGTAATCTCAGGATTGCTGCCTGTGCCACATGCTAATGAGTGCATTATCAGGCATGTTAATGCATGGTTGAGAGACTGGTGTGTGTGGGGGGGGGGGGGGGGGGGGGGGTGGGGGAGGCCTCAGATTCCTGGATCACTGGGGCCTCTTTTGGGGGAGGTACAACCTGTACGAAAAAGACGGGTTACACCTGAACCCAAAGGGGTCCAATATCCTAAGCAGGCAGGTTTAATAGAGCTGTTAAGGACAGTTTAAACTAATTTGGCAGGGGGATGGGAACCAGAGTGATAGGGTTGAGGAAGAAGGAAACAGAAATAAATCAAAGATAGCATGCAACAGAGATTATAGAAAGGACAGGCAGGAGATGAGGCATAATTACAGCCAGTGTGATGAGTTACAGGGCAACAGAGGCATATTGCAGTTAAAACAGAAAGCAGCAAATACTGGACTGAAAGTGCTGTATTTGAATGCATGCAGCATAAGAAATAAAATGGACGATCTTGAAATTCAGCTACAGATTGGCAAGTATGATGTAGTGGCCATCTCTGAAACTTGGCTAAAGGATGGCTGCTATCAGAAAGATAGGCAGAGGGGGTGGTGTGGCTCTGTGTATAAGAAATAATAATTCATTAGAAAGGGATGACATAGGATTGAAAGGTGTAGAGTCTCTATGGGTTGATTTAAGAAATGGCAAAGGTAAAAGGACCCTAATGGCAGTTGTATACAGGCCTCCAAACAGCAGCTGGGATGTGGATTACAAATTACAGCAGGAGATAGATAAAGCATGTCAGAAGGGCAATGTTATGATAATTGTTGGGAATTTTAACATGAAAATGGATTGGGAAAACCAGCAACACTGGACCTTGAGAGAGAATTTGCAGAATGTCTAAGGGATGGCTTTTTAGAACAGCTTGTTGTTGAGCCCACTAGGGGAATGGCTGTGCTTGATTTAGTGTTGTGCAATGATCCTGAGGTGATAAGAGACCTTAAAGTTAAGGAACCCTTGGGAAACAATGATCACAATACGATCAAGTTTACTTTGAAACTTGAGGAGAAACTAAATTCCAATGTGTCGGTATTTCAGTGGAATAAAGGAAATTAGAATGGCATGAGAGAACTGGCCAAGGTTGACGGGAAAGAAACACTACCAGGAAGGACAGCAGAGCATCAATGGCTGGAGTTTCTGTGAAAAATGAGGGAAGTGCAAGACAGATAAATTCCAAATAAAAAGAAAATTTCAAATGGAAGGAGGACTCTACCATGGCTGACAAGTCAAAGCCAAAGTAAGAGAGGGCATAAAATGAAGCCAAAGCTAGTGGGAAGATAGAGGATTGGGAAGCTTTCAAAAACTTGCAGAAGGTCATTAGGAAGGAAAAGATGAATAATGAAAGGAAGCTGGCAACATATCAAAGAAGATGCTCAAAGCTTTTAAGAGTAAGAGAGTTGAGGGTAGATATAGGACCAATAGAAAATGATGCTGAAGATATTGTAATGAGAAATGCAGATACGGCAGAGGAACTGAATATGTATTTTGCATTGGTATTCAAGTGGAAGACATCTGCAGTATGCCAGACAAGAGTGTCAAGTGAAGTGCAGTGAAAATTATGACTGAGAAGGTGCTCAGGAAGCTCAATGGTCTGACAGTGGATAAGTCTCCTGGACCTGATGGAATGCACCCTCAGATTCTGAAGGAAGTAGCTGGAGAGATTGCGAAGGCATTAATGATCTTTCTAGAATCGATAGATTCTGACAGTGTGCTGGATGACTGGAAAATTGCAAATGTTACTCCACTCTTTAAGAAGGGTGGGAGGCAGCAGAAAGCAAGCTATAGACCTGTTAGCCTAACATCAGTGGTTGGGAAGTTGTTCGAATCGATTGTTAGGGATGAGATTACGGAGTACCTGGAGGCATATGACAAGAGAGGCACAATTCCTGAAGGGAAAATCCTGCCTGACTAACCAGGGTAGACAAAGGAGATGCAGTAGATGTGGTGTATGTACTTGGATTTTCAGAAGGCCTTTGACAAGGTGCCCCACACGAGGCTGCTTAGCAAGATAGGATCCCATGGCATTACAGGGGTGTTACTAGCATGGGTGGAGCATTGTCTGATTGGCAGAAAACAGAGTGGGAATAAAGGAATCCTATTCTAGCTGGCTGTCAGTTACCACTGGAGTTCCACAGTAGTTGGTGTTGGGAGTGCTACTTTTTACGATGTATGTCAATGATTTGGGCTATGGGGTTAATGGATTTCTGGCTAAATGTGCTGATCATACAAAGATAGGTGGAGGAGCAGGTAGTGTTAAGGAAGTAGCCTGCAGAGAGACTTAGATAGTTTAGGGGAATGGGCAAAGAAGTGGCAAATGAAATACAATGTTGGAAAGTGTATGGTCATACACTTTGGTGGAAGAAATAAACAGGCAGACTATTGTTTAGATGGGGAGAGAATTCAAAACGCAGAGATGCGAAGGGATTTGGAAGTACTCGTGCAGGATACCCGAAAGGTTAACCTCCAGGTTGAGTCAGTGGTGAAGAAGGTGAATGAAATGCTAGCATTCATTTCTAGAGGTATAGAATATAAGAGCAGGGATGTGATTTGTTTAAAAAGGGTTCTAAGAGTAAACCTAGCAATTATAGGCCTGTCAGTTTGATGTCAGTGGTGGGTAAATTAATGGAAAGTATTCTTAGAGATGGTATATATAATTATCTGGATAGACAGGGTCTGATTAGAAGCAGTCAGCATGGATTTGTGCGTGGAAGGTCATGTTTGACAAATCTTATTGAATTTTTTGAAGAGGTTACGAGGAAAGTTGACGAGGGTAAAGCAATGGATGTTGTCCATATGGATTTCAGTAAGGCCTTTGACAAGGTTCTGCACAGAAGGTTAGTTAGGAAGGTTCAATCGTTGGGTATTAATATCGAAGTAGTAAAATGGATTCAACAGTGGCTAGATGGGAGATGCCAGAGTATTGGTGGATAACTGTCAGGTTGGAGGCCGGTGACTAGTGGTGTGCCTCAGGGATCTGTATTGGGTCCAGTGTTGTTTGTCATATACATTAATGATCTGGATGATGGGGTGGTAAATTGGATTAGTAAGTATGCAGATGATACTAAGGTAGGTGGCATTGTGGATAATGAAGTAGGTTTTCAAAGCTTGCAGAGAGAGATTTAGGCCAGTTAGAAGAGTGGGCTGAACGATGGCAGATGGAGTTTAATGCTGATAAGTGTGAGGTGCTACATTTTGGTAGGAATAATCCAAATAGGACATACATGGTAAATGGTAGGGCATTGAAGAATGCAGTAGAACAGAGTGATCTAGGAATAATGGTGCATAGTTCCCTGAAGGTGGAATCTCATGTGGATAGGGTGGTGAAGAAAGCTTTTGGTATGTTGGCCTTTATAAATCAGAGCATTTAGTATAGGAGTTGGGATGTAATGTTAAAATTGTACAAGGCATTGGTAAGGCCGAATTTGGAGTATTGTGTACAGTTCTGATCACCGAATTATAGGAAAGATATCAACAAAATAGAGAGAGTACAGAGAAGATTTACTAGAATGTTACCTGGGTTTCAGCACCTAAGTTACAGGGAAAGTCTGAACAAGTTAGGTCTTTACTCTTTGGAGCTTAGAAGGTTGACGGGGGACTTGATAGAGGTATTTAAAATAATGTGGGGGATAAATTGAGTTAACATGGATAAGCTTTTTCCATTGAGAGTAGGGGAGATTCAAAAAGAGGACATGATTTGAGAGTTAGGGGGCAAAAGTTTTAAGGCAAAACCCGAGGGGGAATTTCTTTATTCAGAGAGTGGTAGCTGTGTGGAATGAGCTTCTAGTAGAAGTGGTAGAGGCAGGTTCAGTATTGTCATTTAAAGTAAAATTGGATAGGTATATGGACAGGCAAGGAATGGAGGGTTATGGGCCGAGTGCGGGCCAGTGGGACTAGGTGAGTGTAAGCGTCGGCACAGACTAGAAGGGCCGAGATGGCCTGTTTCCGTGCTGTAATTGTTACATGGTTATATGATGTTGAGGCTGTGTAAGATACTCATGAGAGCACATTTGGAGTATTGTGTGCAGTTTTGGGCTCCTTATTTTAGAAAGAAAATACTGACATTAGAGAGGGTTCAGAGAAGATTCACGAGAAATATTTCAGGAATGAAAGGGTTACCATACGACTAATGTCTGGCGGTTCTTGGGCTGTATTCCTTGGAGTTCAGGAGAATGAGGGGGGATCTCATAGAAACATTCCAAATGTTAAAAGGCTTGAACAGATCAGAAATGGCTAAGTTATTTCCCATGGTAGGGGATTCTAGGATAAGAGGGCACGACTTTAGGATTGAACGATGTCCATTTGGAAATGAGATGCGGAGAAATTACTTTAGTCAGAGGGTGGTAAATCTGTGGAATTTGTTGCCACGAGCGGCTGTGGATGCCAAGTCATTGGGTGCATTTAAGGCAGAGATAGAAAGGTTCTTGATTAGCCAGGGCATCAAAGGGTATGGGGAGAAGTCAGAGGAGTGGGGATGACTGAAAGAATTGGATCAGCCCATGATTGAATGACAGAGCAGACTCGATGGGCCAAATAGCCTAATTCTGCTCCTATATCTTATAGTCTTATGCTTAACCTTGATAAACTGAAATTGCTTTCTAGATGGGCAATGTTAGTGAAGGGAACTTGACTGATTTCTCTCTCTTTACCTTCAATTAATACTTCAATGTCCTAATGAAGCAAATGGGTGGTTCTGACCAAAGCACAATAGTGCAATTGGTATTTGGCAATCAAATCTCACTGTTATAAAGACGCCAGCAACCAAGACTCCATTTGCAACCAACTTACTTGGATGCAGCGGAATAGTCCTGAATCACCTTGGACTACAGTGACCTACTGAAACTCCACGAAAACGTAATGGTTATCAAAGCACTGGGGGTTTCTTTCTGTCCTCTTACAAGTATTTACCCACCCCCCCCTCCCCTTTTTGCTCAGTACTTGGTTGAACCACCTCTCGCAGCTATTACATCCAATAGTCTTTTAGGACAAGTCTCTATTACCTTTGCACAACGTGATGGAATAAAATTTACCAGGTTAGTTGGGAAAGCAGCAGTGAACATCTTGATGTCTTGACAGAGTTGTTTGATTAGGTCAAAGTCAGGACTCTGACTGGGCCATTCAAGGACATCAATTTTTTTCATTTGAAGCCATTGTTCCATGGTTGCTCTGGCAGTGTGTTGTGTTGTTGTCCTGCTAAAAGACAAACTTACCCAGTTTATGCTGCTAATTACAAAGAAATTCTGGATAAGAACTTGCTTGCCTCTGCCAGAAAGCTTAAACTGGGGTGGAAGGTCATCTTTCAGCAGGACAATGACCCAAAGGACACTGCTAGGGCAACCATAAAGTGCATTCAAATGAAGAAAATTGGTGCCATTGAGTGGCCCAGAGTCCTGACCTTAATCCAATCAAACATCTCTGGCAAGACCTCAGGATTGCCATCCATCTCCACTCCCCAACTAACCTAGCACAGCTTGAGAAATTTTGCGAGGAATGGGCAAATCTTGCTCCATTGTGCAAAGCAAATAAGAGACTGACCCCAAAAAACTACTGGCTGTAATAGCAGTGAGAAGTGGTTCAACTAAGTGCTGAGCAAAAAGAGGGTGAATAATTTTGAACTGCTGACATTTCAGTTTTTTGGATTTTTAATGATTTTCCCTGTTTTTGGGGGTTCTATTGTGAATCAAGGAGCATGTGATTCACAAATAAAAATTCTCAGTTAAATGATTATTACAAACAGGGATTTTGATCAGTTTACATAAACAAAAGGTTGGGGGGCTGAGTATTTTTACCAGGCATTAGGTCTACACTCTCCATTGAAATTCAGCAGTGAAGTAAACAGACAACTGAAATAACACATTTGCTAGCTAGTGCCAGCATTCACTGTTCAGGACTTTACTTCCTGAAAAGAAAACTTCATAATTTGATATATATTTAATATACAGTAAATCTGATTCTGATAATACAGAATCTGAGGCCACAAACCAGGCACGCCCGGGATCCGCTTCAGTTTGCGTATAAGGAGAAGGTGGGAGTGGAGGATGCTATCACGTATTTGCTGCACAAATCACTCTCTCACCTAGATGGGGTCAGTTGTGCTGTGAGGATTACATTCCTTGACTTCTCTAGTGCCTTTAACACCATCCAGCCCAAGATCTTAAAGCACAAACTAACGGAGATGGGAGTAGACTCTCACATGGTGGATTGGATAGTGGACTACTTGACAGATAGACCTCAGTATGTGAGGTTGGGAGACTGTAGGTCTGACACGGTGGTCAGCAGCACAGGAGCGCCACAGGGAACCGTACTCTCTCCGGTCCTGTTCACCCTGTACACATCAGACTTCCAATATAACTCGGAGTCCTGCCATGTGCAGAAGTTCGCTGATGACACGGCCATAGTGGGGTGTGTCAGGAATGGACAGGAGGAGTATAGGAAACTGATACAGGACTTTGTGATATGGTGCAACTCAAACTACCTGCGTCTCAATGTCACCAAGACCAAGGAGATGGTGGTGGACTTTAGGAGATCTAGGCCTCATATGGAGCCAGTGATCATTAATGGAGAATGTGTGGAGCAGGTTAAGACCTACAAGTATCTGGGAGTACAGTTAGACGAGAAGCTAGACTGGACTGCCAACACAGATGCCTTGTGCAGGAAGGCACAGAGTCGACTGTACTTCCTTAGAAGGTTGGCGTCATTCAATGTCTGCAGTGAGATGCTGAAGATGTTCTATAGGTCAGTTGTTGAGAGCGCCCTCTTCTTTGTGGTGGCGTGTTGGGGAGGAAGCATTAAGAAGAAGGACGCCTCACGTCTTAATAAGCTGGTAAGGAAGGCGGGCTCTGTCGTGGGCAAAGTACTGGAGAGTTTAACATCGGTAGCTGAGCGAAGGGCACTGAGTAGGCTACGGTCAATTATGGAAAACCCTGAACATCCTCTACATAGCACCATCCAGAGACAGAGAAGCAGTTTCAGCGACAGGTTACTGTCGATGCAATGCTCCTCAGACAGGATGAAGAGGTCAATACTCCCCAATGCCATTAGGCTTTACAATTCAACTGCCAGGACTTAAGAACTTTTTTTTAAAGCTATTACTAATGCTTTTTGAGTTAGTGATTTAGATGTATATCATATTATTACTGAGTTAAGTATTGTATGTAATGAGTTTTTGCTACAAGAAGTGTATGGGACATTGGGAAAAAAAAATGTTGAATTTCCCCATGGGGATGAATAAAGTATCTATCTATCTATCTATTTGGAATGATTGTTCATGTTTTAAAAAAACTTGCAGAAGACTGAAGTTTTTTTTAAATATATGTATGTGCGATAGTAAGATTTCATTAAAAATACTAAATTCCAAGCTCATGGCAAATAGGTCACAAGGAGAAATAATTAATCTTCTTATATTAGCAGTTGAAATGCACTATAAATGCAATTTATGAAATTGTGCAAGAGTAAAGTTTTCAAAATAACTTTCCACATTTCTTTCACATGCCTGACAAGGCATGCAAATGTGATTTTTCTCTACTCAACATTTAGGTGACTGAAAAAAGTGTCATTTTCTTTAATACTTGCAAAACACAGATAGGAGTTAAATTCTTTTATTTCATACTGAGGCATTTGACAAGTGGGGCTGCATTGGGGGCACAGTATTCAGATGAACAAAAAGTGAGCCAAATTAATTTTTGCTGGTATCACTTCCACTTACAGAACTATTGTCAACTAAATGCCAGTTAATCCAAAATTACCAAGTGTCATTTATTTGAAAGTGAAAATTAATGTGATCTATCTTAGTAACAATCTCACAATAATCCAGAAAATTAATGATACATCAGCAGCAGATCAGGCAATGTAAATGCAGCATGAAACAAAACCATGTAAAATCAATTTATCAAACATTACTTGCAAGAAAAACAACACAATTGGGCTCTGACCTTTCAGCCTCATGTCAATTCATTTAAGCTATTAAACGACCTTCTGTAGTTCAGTAATTTTATGTAAGAAAAACACTTGCTAACTCTACATGGAGAAGTCACTCTGCCAAAAGAATGAGAATTAATCCATTTTGCTAAAGCTACAACATAACTTTTCAGAACTTTTCATTAGTAATGAATATATGTAGGCAAAAAAAAACACACCAGACCATTTTTTAAATTGTCTAATCTGTACAAAAAAATGATCTTTGGGAACAATTAACCTATCCTATGCAGAAATGCCTCTAACTCAAATGTATCTAAGAGGTAGATCAAAAATTGGTGAAGTAAATAGTTTTGCCAAGTTGTGCCCCTCTACTCCAGTGCAGCATGATTCCGATCATCTCATGCACAAAAATAAATCAAACAAAAAACGTTCAGAGGTAATAGCATGGTTCTGCTCAGACCACACAAACACACAGCAGTGTTTATGCACTTAATATGCACTGCCTTCATTTAAAGCACTGAGGTAGATGGAAATTGGGTTTGCTCAGGAAACTGACTGGAGCATTTTAATGTTACCACAAGTTATTTTAGCTTATTCTGTTCAGACTATACATACTGGGAGGGTGAGCAAGGTATTTTCTGGCTTTAACATATTATTGCTATACTGTGTGTTTATAGAATGTGCATAAACCCTGCTGTATTTTGATTAAGCACAGGAAAGAGTTGAAACTGATCTTCTCCATGGCTTAGTGTAGTCCACTACAGCAGCTGCATATGTAAACTATCATTTAACAACTTCAGAATGATCAAACATTTGACTTTTTTTCTCTCCCCATTATGGTGATTTAAATGTGTGGTTCAATAAATTCAGAGTGCACTGTAGCAAAGTGTACCCACGCAGATCCAACAGTTCTACCAGTAAGTGAAGATGAAGCTTGCTCTTTGAACAGAATGGCCAAGTCCAAGTAGACTGTGTCAATATGCATCAAGATGCAGTGATGGTCAAAGGCACCAAGGGTCCATGCATTTAAAATTACCCAGTTATACTAAAAGCTAATCCATTGTTCAGACTCTTTCCCCAACCCCTTGCCATCACTTCCTTGTTTTGTTCCCAAAAGTACCATCAATCAAAAAATAGGAAATTAGCAGTTTCATCCTATCTTAAAAAGAAAAAAAAAAATGGCATTGCTGCTATTAGTATATATTGGCATTATTCGGCGTCTCAAACATTCACAGAATTTTGATCAAATGATGGTGTTGTGGACCTCAGGAAAACTGAGGCTAATATCATTTATCAAATACTCCCATCAGCCTGCAGCTAGAAGCAACACATGGACATCAGGGTTTCTGTGCTGCTCCTGGCGTTTAGCTGATCAAATTTTACTTTTTTATTAAAAAAATAAAATGCTTGACTATTACTTTTATAAAGTATACAAAATAAGCAGAAAAAAGGAACAATTGAGGTACTAAATGCCTGAGGTAGTTTAGTAAAATGCATAATCAATTCATGCCCTGGCCAACACCATTCAACACTTCCCTTAGGTTCTAATGGCAGTGTTCTAGTAATCTTTGTAAAATAATCCAATTTTAAAAAAACAATTTCGCATGGTGGGACAGATGCCTTAATCTTGCCAATTCCCTTAAACCCCCTCCCCCACAAAAACTCCAGGATTTTAGACGATTGGAACTATAAGAGCAATGCCTTTTTGTAAATGATGAAAATTAGAAGAGAAAGCTTCATTAAACCCAACAGATTCAAACGTTTTGGGAAAGCTAACAAGGCAATATTAAGGTTTGAAATTAGAACAAAAGAAGGGAAGTGAAAGGGCCTTATTTAAAGCTGGGTTTCATAAGGTTTCTTCTTGAACGCCTAGAGAATACATTCACACAAAGACAGAATTCATAGGTCGCCTGGTCCTTGATAAATGTGACTGGGGAAGGTGTAACATATGCTTCTTTTATCAGCAACAGGTTTAACCGGCTGTGATTCCACAGTCTGTCTCTCTTTGGTCTGGCATCTGTCTCTGTGCTAGGTTGGAAATCCTGAACTGTTCACTTTCTCCGTGGTTGGGGCTGTCCACTCTGCGCAAGTTTCTGCTGCTGTTGTCTTTTTACTTGGGACAAAATTTCTTGAATTTTTCGCTGTGCAAGCTACAGGTGAGAAGAGATATCACATGAGTAAACTTGGCAAAGGGATTCCTTTAATCCAAGTACAATATGGAGATTGAATTTTCTCTCTCCAAAGAATGGCTAAAATGAAAAGGTCAACATCAAATACTAAATGTTTACTGTGAACGTAAAAGCTAATAAAGCAATCTGGTCCTTGTATCTATAATTTTATAGAGCTTTTAGCACTTCCCTACACAAAAAACAAGATGCTTTAGACTGAAACACAAATCTCTTAGTTCTGCATGTAATAAAAATCATATAACAGAATAAGTCCATCCTAGTAACACCAACTCTTGTAACTAACCAATTAGTGCCAACCCAAATATCTCCACCATAGTATTGAGGTTTCCAACTCAAAGTATTTATCCAATTTTCTTTTGAAAATTATTAACTTCTGTGCCATAACCCTTGAAGGCAGTGCTTTTCAGATCAAAATCTCAGCTCGTGTTTACTAATTATGCATCTTCTGCTCTCTAATCTTCTTCCCAGTGAACATTATTTCTTATTTACTCAAACTCTGATGCCCCCCTCAAATTTTCCTTCTTCAGCTTCCTTAGCCTCTCCACAAAGTCACTGATACTGATAATAATCTGTTAAAAACACACAACTTTTTAGTTTCCTATCCTCTAATATCTATGAACTAAACTTTTGCAGAAATTTTTAAAATGAGAAACGCAAATGAAGTCCTAAAATCTGAATAAGAGTAGCTGACCAAATGCCTGAATTTCAAAAAATTTTGCAGAACACAAGGAAATATCAGAAGGTGGACACCAAACACCTCAAGGCGCTGACTCCTGCTCCTCTTCCCATGGGTGCACATTCCCCAAGGGAGGGCCACAATGCCACAAGTTTCACAGTTCCAATAACCAGGAAAATTAGTGAAAGTAGGAGACTGAGCACAATGTCAGGACATAAAGATCGAAGAGCAAACATATATGATCAAATATGACAGAGTCGGTTATGCTTTGGGTTGATGCTTTGCTGCTGCATGTATGTGGGAGGGGGCTTTGGCATTCTAGTGTTTTTACTGTCATGCATTCTTTTTCCGTGGATGTCTGCGAAGAGCAAGAATTTCAGCTTGTATATTGTATACATTCTCTGATATTAAATGGAACTATTAAACTACCTTTGGTAAAACACCCTAGTTCAGGACTGGGTGATGGTGGTGTCCCAGCTCAGCCCAATATGTTACTTATGTTGACTTGTGCCATTTTCAATCACCATGTGCAGGTTGATGGGTGTAGACAGTTTAAATAGTTTGGCATGGACTAGATGGACCAAAGGGCCTGTTTCCATGTTTTACTTTTCTATGACTCTATGATCTTTCCCTGAACAATAACCATGTGTGCACAATGCAACAACCCTTTCACTGCAGCTTCTCTGTAAATGGCTTTGCATTACATTGAGAATGTGAAGTAAAGGCAATTGGACTTGGGTTTTAATTTCAGAGGCAAACACGAGGAAATCTGCAGATGCTGGAAACTCAAGCAACACACACAAAATGCTGGTGGAACGCAACAGGCCAGGCAACATTTGTAGGGAGAAGCGCTGTCGACGTTTCGGGCCGAGACCCTTCGTCAGGACTGTCAAGGTCTCGGCCCGAAACGTTGACAGCGCTTCTCCCTATAAATGCTGCCTGGCCTGCTGCGTTCCACCAGCATTGTGTGTGTGTGTTGCTTGGGTTTTAATTTGTTGTTTTCACAGATCCCAGGAAGATGTGATATTTTACAACTTGAGAGAACATCACTGTGCAGCACAACATGAAGGGCCAAAGGGCCTGCACTGTGCTGTAATGTTCTGTGTTCTATAACAATATAATTAAAACAGAAATGAGGTCCTGAAACACCTTTGGGAAGGCAGCCATGAGAGCAAATGTAACGAGCAAGGAAAATAAGGTAAAAAGCTAGCTTCCCATAGAACATGGGAGGAACACATCTCACATATTGATGCTTCCAGAAGAGGAGCAATGAGTCACATTACAGCTGGCAACAACCATTCGATTCTTCCCACATTCCTATCCATTCTCCCAATTCCACCACTCATCTGTAAACTAGGAGCAATTTCTGGAGTGCTCAATTAACCTGCCAACAAACACATGTTTGAAGTGTGCAAGGAAACTTGCCTGGTTTTAGGGCAAACATGTCAACTACACACAGATAGCACAAGAGGTCAGGACTTCTCCAGATCACTTAAGCCAAGAGGCAACACAAACAAGAAAAAATCTGCAGATGCTCGAAATCCAAGTAACACACCAAATGTTAGAGGAACTCAGTGGGCCAGGCAACATCTGTGGAAAAGAGTAAACAGTTGACTTTTCGCGCCGAGACCCTTCATCAGGACTGGAGAAAAAAGATGAGAGGTCAGAGTAAGAAGGTGGGGTGAGAGGAGGAAGAAATACAAGGTAGTAGGCGATAGATGAAACCGGTGGGGCGTGGGGGGATGAATTAAGGAGCTGGCTAGTCAATTGGTGAAAGAGATTAAGGGCTGGAGAAGGGGGACTCTGATAGGAGAGGACTGAAGGCCATTGAAGAAAGGGAGTGGGGAGGAGCACTGGGGGTGGTGATGGGCAGGTAAGGAGATGATATGAGAGAGCGAAATGGGAATGGGGAAAATAGTGAAGGAGGGGCACCGTTACCGGAAGTTCAAGAAAACGATGTTCATGCCATCAGGTTGGAGGCTACCCAGATGGAATACAAGGTGTTGCTCCTCCAACCCAAGTGTGGCCTCATCACGGATGTTGAGGAGGTCATGGGCTGACATATTGGAATGGGAAGTAGAATTAAAATGGGTGGCCACTAGGAGATCCCATGTTTTCTGGCAGAGTTTTTGGCGAAGCGTTCTCCCAGTCTGCGTTGGGTCTCACTGATAAATAGGAGGTCACACCGGATGCAGTAGATGACCCCAAAAGACTCTCAGGTGAAGCGTCGCCTCACCTGGAAGGACTGTTTGGGGCCCTGAATGGTAGTGAGGGAGGAGATGTAAGGGCAGGTGTAGTGCCAGGAGGGAGATCAGTGGACAAACATGCTGAGGATGTGGAGGGAGGGAGACAAATGGACAAGGAGTTACGTTGGGAATGATCCCTGTGGAAAGGAGAAATTTGAAGAGGAAAAGATGTGCTTGGTGCTGGAACCCCATTGGAGATGGCGGAAGTTACGGAGAATTATGTGCTGGACATGAAGGCTGGTGGGGTGGTAGGTGAGGACAAGAGGACCCTATCCCTGCTGTGGTGGCAAGAGGATGGGGTGAGGGCAGACGCGTGCAGAATTCTGAAATTAATTTGTAATCAACCTTGTGGCAAAGCTGAGGGTTTCTTACTTCGGTCACATGCTGAAGTTGGGATATATCCACTTGGAAATCAAATTTGTATCTGTAATCACCAATGGTCAAAGAAATGATCTAACAGATAAAATATTGAACAGAGAGCAATATATCCCAGCAGAGCCATCAACTACTACAGCGGCATGCAAAAGTTTGGGCACCCCTGGTCAAAATTTCTGTTACTGTGAATAGTTAAACGAGTAAAAGATTACCTGATTTCCAAAAGGCATGAAGTTAAAGATGACATATTTCTTTAATATTTTAAGATTACTTTTTATTTCCATCTTTTACAGTTTCAAATTAACAAAAAAGGAAAAGGGCCCCAAGCAAAAGTTTGGGGACCCTACACGGTCAGTACTTAGTAACACCCCCTTTGGCAAGTATCACAGCTCGTAAACGCTTTCTGTAGCCAGCTAAGAGTCTTTTAATTCTTGTTTGGGGGATTTTCGCCCATTCTTCCTTGCAAAAGGCTTCTAGTTCTGTGAGATTCTTGGGCCGTCTTTCATGCACTGCTCTTTTGAGGTCTATCCACAGATTTTCGATGATGTTTAGGGTCAGGGGACTGTGAGGGCCATGGCAAAATTCTCAGCTTGCGCCTCTTGAGGTAGTCCATTGTGGATTTTGAGGTGTGTTTAGGATCATTATCCTGTTGTAGAAGTCATCCTCTTTTCATCTTCAGTTTTTTTTAAACAGACGGTGTGATGTTTGCTTCCAGATTTTGCTGGTATTTAATTGAATTCATTCTTCCCTCTACCAGTGAAATGTTCCCCATGCCACTGGCTGCAACACAAGCCCAAAGCATGATCGATCCACCCCTGTGCCTAACAGTTGGAGAGGTGTTCTTTTCATGAAATTCTGCACCATTTTTTCTCCAAACATACCTTTGCTCATTGCGGCCAAAAAGTTCTATTTTAACTTCATCAGTCCACAGGACTTGTTTCCAAAATGCATCAGGCTTGTTTAGATGTACCTTTGCAAACTTCTGATGCTGAATTTTGTGGTGAGGACGCAGGAAAGGTTTTCTTCTGATGACTCTTCCATGAAGGTCATATTTGTGCAGGTGTCGCTGCACAGTAGAACAGTGGACCACCACTCCAGAGTCTGCTAAATCTTCCTGAAGGTCTTTTGTAGTCTAACGGGGGTTTTGATTTGCCTTTCTAGCAATTCTACGAGCAGTTCTCTCGGAAAGTTTTCTTGGTCTTCCAGACCTCAACTTGACCTCCACCGTTCCTGTTAACTGCCATTTCTTAATTACATTACGAACTGAGGAAACGGCTACCTGAAAATGCTTTGCTATCTTCTTATAACCTTCTCCTGCTTTGTGGGCATCATTTATTTTAATTTTGAGAGTGCTAGGCAGCTGCTGATTGTTGGGACAAGGTTTGAGGAGACAGGGTATTTATAAAGCTTTGAAATTTGCATCACCTGGCCTTTCCTAATGATAACTGTGAACAAGCCATAGCCCTGACAAGCTAATTAAGGTCTGAGACCTTGGTAAAAGTTATCTGAGAGCTCAAATCTCTTGGGGTGCTCAAACTTTTGCATGGTGCTCCTTTCCTTTTTTCTCTCAGTCTAAAATTGTACAGAACAAAAATAATACACTAATCTTGCTTAAAATGTTGAAAAGAATGTTTCATCTTTAACTTTATGACTTTTGGAGATCAGTTCATCTTCTACTCACTTAACTATTCACAGTAACAGAAATTTTGACCAGGGGTGCCCAAACTTCTGCATGCCACTGTATGTTATACCCCTTGTGAAAATACAAATCAAGAAATTAATCATGGAAATAAAAATTTTACCTGACTTGCAAAGAAATGACCAGTTATTTTTACAATGACCTGATCATTTTCATCTGGCATTTGATCCCGAGGAACGACCACTTCTGCACTTGTCAGATTCTGCAGTTCATTTACCTTTCAAAAACACAGAAAACTTTACTCCCACTTATTCATTCCTGACCCAACTTTAAAAATACTAGATTAGTTCAGTTTTTAAAGCACATTGAAGCTTTGTGGCTGGCTCAGCTCGGCATGACAATATTTAAGTTGTGCCCTTACCCAAAGTGTTGAGCTAGATAATGTTTATAGATAAAATAACTTAAAATTTAATGTAGCAGCTTGATTTACAGGATTTGAATACAAGTGGCTTTAAACATCAGAAATAGAAGACAAATTGTTATGTAATTACTCAACTGTCACAAGACCATTGAATATTGAAAGATTATGAACAGAATGTCATCACAGCTGAAAAGTTTGGAATTAGCACCATAACTGGAACCAGAAACAGAATTAAAGAAACTTAAGAGGATGACGGTTTTTAAAAATTATCTGCAGATCTCCTTAAGGACTCCAAATGAAGGATCACCAACAAGTACTGTAAACAACTCTAGGCCTTCTAATGAGGAGATGAGGGAGAAGGCAAGGAACAGTATTTGAAATGAAACATTTAAAGTAAAAATTGCACAATTACAGACAATACATGAACAAAAGAAGAAAGGAAAAGCTTCCAAATATAAATTTAAGCAGAAAAAAAAACAAGTGGAGAACACCAATTTTGCAAAGTGGCAAAGAGAACTCAGACTACAAACAAATTATCTTGAATGCTGAAGCTAACGTTTCACTCTATTTCAAGACATGCGACAATAACAAATCAATTACCAATGTGTTAGAATCTTCTGAAAGATTAGATAACAAAGCAATGAGGCAGAGATGGTATGAGATTGTGCCAAAAATTAACAGCCATTCTGTTCAGAAGTGCCAGTGTAGCTGCAGTGCCAACATCAACACACACTTCATGTGCACACTGGTACACCTGGACTTACCAATAGGCCCAGGATTTTTTAATATACAGAAGTATGGGGTCAACTCATCTCACATGACCCCCATTACTTGACAGGGTTGCAAATCTTCAATAAAATGGAACCGGCAGTAATGTACTTTCTGATACATTCAGTGGCCACTTTAATACTGACACCTGTTCGATATTGCAATTATCTAATTAGAGAATCATATGGCAGCAACTTAATGCATAAAAGCATGTGGACATGGTCAATACGTTCAACTGTTGTTCAGACCAAACATCAGAGTGGGGAAGAAATGTGATGCGAGTGACTTTGACCATGGAATGAATGGTAGATAGGGTTATTTGAGCATCACAGAAACTGCTGATCTTCTTCAGTCTCTGGTTTACACAGAATGGTGCAAAACAAAGAAAAACATCCAGCAAGCAGCAATTCTGCGGGCAAAGACACCTTGTTAATGAGAGAGGTCAGAGAATGGCCAAACTGACAGGAAGGTGACAATAACTTAAATAACCACATGTTACAATTGTAGCGTTCAGAAGAACACCAACATGTACTCAGCGGCCACTATTAGGTACACAAGGTGCCTAATAAAGTGGCCACTAAGTATGCATTAAAATTTACACAAGTTTTTTTTTAATCCAACATAAATGCAATAATTTATTATCTTGACACTAAGACAGTGGAAAAGGCCTTTTGACGTCATTAATTGTCAGGAGGGCTTGAAGAGGAAACAACTTGGGAAAGAGGAATTCAGTTTGGGCTTCTTGTCTACAGCCCTGGCAGACCATTAGGTGCCGTCATCAATCAGGGATCCTTCGACTGCTGTTCAAGCTGACCCAATAAAATCAATAATATTCAGCAGAGATTTCTAACGGGAGAGGGGGGTATGGAGAAATGTGACAAGCTGGGAGTTGTGTTTTTGATATCTGCAGATGATAAAAAAAATTTGTAATGACATGAAACAGATCATATGGTCCCATCTAAGTTTGCAAAGTGAGTGGGTAAATGATGCATCCTGATTTATGTTGAAGGCCACAAGGTGAATTTACATTACAGCCCAAACACACACACAGTAATAGCCCAGCACTCACCGTTTTACCTCCTTTCCCAATAACTCTACCAGCAGCATGGGATGGCACTTTAATATGGGTCTCTAATTTCACCTCTTCTTTGGGTCCGAAGAAGTTCTCTTCTTTGAGTTTACTATAGATTCTTCCTTGTGCCTAAATAACAAAACACATGGTAGAAGTGCCCATCCAAAATCTGAGCTTGCTTTCTTACTCTAACAGCTAAATAACTTTACTGAAAACTGAGGCTGGATGCAGGTATTATTCTATCAGTCCCCAATTCAATATGCCCAGATTTAGCACAATGACGAGAACTTTAGGTCTCATTTCAAATTTAATGCAGGCCTGAATTTGTAGAAAACGTCATTTGTAGTACTGTTGCAACCTTTACTGTTGCACAATTTTCAGGAAAATAAAGGTCACCCAAAGGTCATTCTGGTGTCCCAATCAGTGGTGGAAGCACCACACAGCCAGGAGGTTTCAGCAGGTTGGCAACACTTGTTTAAAAGGAGAGCTTCACGGGTGTTCAGTGTCATTCCGGCGGCCCAATCAGTGGCGGGAGTAGCGCACAGAGGAGTAAATAAAAGTACAGAAGGGACAAGCGGAGTGGCCATTGTTGAACCTGAACCCGAGGGGGAGCCAATATTCTCATGGGCTGGTTTGTTAGAGCTGCTGGGGAGGGTTTAAACTAACTCGGCAGGGCGATGCCAACCAGAGCGAAGTGACTCTAGATAGGACAGATGGTAAAAAACAAAGATAGCATGCAGTCAAACTGTCAGGAAAGGCAGGCAGATGAGAGGACAAAATTGCAGCAGGCAGGGATGCAGAATCAAAAAGGGGAGCAAATACAGTACTCAAAGTTTTATATCTCAATGCATGGAGTTTAAGAACTAAGGTGGATGACCTTGTTGCACTGTTACAGATTGTGGGTGTAACGTGGCCAAAACTGAAGCGTGACTGAAGGACGGTTCTAGTTGGGAGCTGAACATCCAAGGATACACACTGTATCCGAAGGATAGGAAGGTAGGCAGAGGGGATGACGTGGATCTGCTGGTAAAGATTGGCTCCAAATCTTTAGAAAGATGTGACATAGGATCGGAAGATGAGTTGTGGGTTCAGTTAAGAATCTACAAGGATAAAAGGACCCTGATGGCAGTTATGTATAGGCCTCCCAACAGTGGCGGGGATGTGGACCACAGGTTACAATGGGAAATAGAAAGGTGTGCCAAAAGGGCAATGTTATGATTGTCATGGGAAATTTTAACATGCAGGTAGATTGGGAAAATCAGTTAGTTAAAGAGTGTCTATGAATGGCTTTTAAAAGCCTACAGAAAGTAACTAAAATAATCATTAGGAGGGAGTAGATGAAATATGAAAGCAAGCTAACAAACATTATCAAGGACGATAGAAAAAGGTGTTTTCAAATATATAAAAAGTAAAAGATGAAAGTGGATATAGGACTGCTAGAAAATAAGGCCAGAGAATCCCTTGATACCGTAGTCCAAATCATTGACATACATCGTAAAATGTAACAGTCCCAATACTGACCCCAGTGTAACTCCACTGGTAACCGGCAGCCAGCCAGAATAGGATCCCTTTATTTCCACTGTTTTCTGCCGACCAGCCAATGCTCCACCCACGCTACTAACTTCCCTGTAATTCTATAGGCTCTTATCTTGCTAAGCAGCCTCATGTGTGGCACCTTGTCAAAGGCTTTCTGAAAATCCAAGTACACAATGTCTATTGTATCTCCTTTGTCTACCCTGCTTGTAACTTACTCAACGAATTGCAGTAGGTTAGTCAGGCAGGATCCTCCTTTCAGGAAACCATGCTGGCTTTGGCCTATCTTGCTATGTGCCTCCAGGTACTCAGTAATCTCATCCCTAACAATCGATTCCAACAACTTCCCATCCACTGATGTCAGACTAAAAGGTCTATAAGTTTCCTTTCTGCTGCCTCCCATCCTTCTTAAATAGCAGAGTAACATCTGCAATTTTCCAGTCATCCGGTACAATGCCAGAATCTATTGATTATTGAAAGATCAGCGTTAACACCTCTGCAATCTCTCCAGCTACTTCCTTCAGAACCCAAGGGTGCATTCCATCAGATCCAGGAGATTTATCCACCCTCAGACCATTAAGCTTCCTGAGCACCTTCCAGCACAGCCGATCCCCAAGTGGGCTCAACAAGCTTTTCTAAAGCGCTATCCCTCAGACATTCTACAAATTCTCTCTCTTGAGGTCCAGTACTGACCTGGTTTCCCCAATCCACTTCCATGTTAAAATCCCCAATGATTATCATAACATTGCCCTTCTGACACACCTTTTCTATCTCCTGCTGTAATTTGTAATCCACATCCCGCCTGCTGTTTGGAGGCCTGTATACAACGGCCATTAGGGTCCTTTTATCCTTACCATTTCTTAACTCAACCCATAGAGACTCTACACCTTCTAATCCTACGTCATCTCTTTCCAATGATTGAAATATTATTTCATACACAGAGCCACACCACCCCCTCTGCCAACTAATCTATCTTTCTGATACGCCATATATCCTTGGATGTTCAGCTCCCAATGGCAGCCATCGTTTAGCCAAGTTTCAGAGATGGCCGGAACATCACATAAACATAGAAAACCTACAGCACAGTACAGGCCCTTCAGCCCACAAAGTTGTGCTGAACATGTCCCTACCTTAGAAATTACTAGGGTTACCCATAGCCCTCTATTTTTCTAAGCTCCATGTACCTATCCAGGAGTTTCTTGAAAGACCCTATTGTATCCGCCTCCACCACCGTTGCTGGCAGCCCATTCCACGCACTCACCACTCTCTGCATAAAAAACCTACCCCTGACATCTCCTGACCTACTCCCAAGCACCTTAAACCTGTGCCTTCTTGTGGCAGGCATTTCAGCCCTGGGAAAAAGCCTCTGACTATCCACACGATCAATGCCTCTCATCATCTTATACATACTTGCCAATCTGCAGCTGAATTTCAAGATCATACATTTTACTTCTTATGCCAGGTTCATTCAAATACAACACTCTCAGTCCAGTATTTATTGCTTTCTGTTTTAACTGCAATATGCCTCTATTGCCCTGTAACTCATCACATTGGCTGTAATTATGCCTCATCTCCTGCCTGTCCTTTCTATAATCTCTGTTGCACACCATCTTTGATTTATTTCTGTTTTCCCTTTCCTCAGCCTTATCACTTCTGTTCCCAGCCCCCTGCCAAATCAGTTTAAAACCTCCCTAACAGCTCTATTAAATGAGCCTGCTAGGATATTGGACCCTTTGGGTTCAGGTGTAACCTGTCCTTTATGTACAGGTCATATCTCTCCCAAGAAGAGGCCCCAGTGATCCAGGAATCTGAAGCCCTGCCCCCTTCACCAGTCTCTCAACCACACATTAATACGTCTGATCATGCTGTACTTGCACTCACTAGCACATGGCACAGGCAGCAATCCTGAGACTACTACCCTACAGGTCCTGCTTTTAAGCTTTCTACCCAACTCCCTGAATTCTCTCTTCAGAACCTCCTCCCTTTTTCTACCTACGTCATTGGTACCAACGTGTACCAAGACTGGCTGTCCACCCTCTCTCTTCAAAATACTCTGCACCTGATCCGAGACATCCTGTACCCTGGCACCTGGGAGGCAGCACACCATGCGGGTATCTCTATCAGGCTAACAGAACCTCCTGTCTGTTCCTCTCACTGTGGAATCCCCTATGACTATGGCATTCCTCTTCTTCTTTCCCTTCTGCACCATGGAACCAGGCTCAATGCCAGAGACCCGATCAGTGTGGTCATCCTCTGTCAGGTTATCTCCCTCAACTGTATCTAAAACTAGATAACAACTACTGAGGGGGATATCCACAGGGTGCTCTCTACCATCTGAGCTCTTTCCCTTGCTACCCTGACTGTCACCCACTTATCGGACACCTGCAGCCTCGGGGTGACTAATTCCCTGTAACTCCTGTTCACTTTCCCTAATAAGCTGTAGGTCATCAAGCTGCAGCTCCAGTGTTACCACAAGTAGCTTTGGAGGCCAGGTTGTTGGGTATAATTAAGGCAGAGATTGATAGGATCTTGATTGGACACGGCATCAAAGGTTACAAGGATAAGGCCAGGGAGTGAGACTGAGGAGGGAAAGAAAGATCAGCCTTGATTGAATGGCAATGGGCCAATTGGCCTAATTCTGCTCCTATGTCTTATGATCAATAAATGCTATTAGATGCACCAGGTTATGACTGGCTGAGATTTCACCACCGTAGGGTGGCATTCAGGGAATAAAACTGAACAGCGATTTGTCATTAACATTAACCCCTTCCCCCCAGATAAAATCAGTGGTGAGTTGAAGGGTGCTAAATTAACACCACAAACTGCCACAGCTAATTTGAGCATTTGATAATGACTCCAGAACAACTTAGATGACTGTAGTATTCAAATGGACAGCAATTTATATAAACAATAACACTTACATTAATTTATTTCAAAGGCATAATCCAATATGAGATGGATTCTTGACCTCACCGTTATGATTTTGCACCTGATTGTCTGGTCTGTACTTTATTACTGTAACTTTATTCTGCATTCTGTTGTTTTACCTTGTTCTACCTCAGTGCACTGTGGCAATGATCCAATATGTATGAACAGCGTACAAGTTTTTTCCACTCTATCGTCAATGATTAGTCTTTAGTTTATGCACAAATAATAGATTTGAAGATGTGTGGCTTGGGACTAGAGGCAGTTCAGAAGTTGTGCAGGAAGAAACCTTACTTCATGCCAATTTACACAATTTCTGTGATCATTCACCTTAAATTGAGCTTCAGGCTGCCCTGTAATAATCACCATCCGTTGTTTCGCATCAGGACCTTCTGCAGGAGCGATCTGCAATACAACATGCATCAGTACCAGAAGTTCCTTGTAAGGGAAGAATGGTGGTGTACAGAACTATAACAGCAAGCATTTCATTGCAACTCTGTATACCATGAGCTCATACACATCACAATTAAACCTTAATCCTTAATTTCACCATATCAACTTTCTGCGACACAATCCAAACCCAAGATGATTCACTAAAATGATATCAAACAACACAAAATCCAGAAAATAATTTATATAATTGACCAAATGTTGGGGTAAAGAATCAGCTGAGGAATATGCTGAAAGGTGAAATGGTTTCCATACTGACGACCTGGGTGGCTAAGGCAGGACCATCAGTAAATTCAAAAGGATCTGCATGATCACGGAGCTGGGGGAGATTACAAGAGATCCAAGAATCAGAAACTTGAGTTATTATACTTGCTGTATACCTCAAAATTCATTGCTTTGCAGTAGCAGTACAATGCAAAACCAAATTATAGATTACTAAAATAAAACCAATAGCAAGGCTAAAAAGCTTAATTGTGGTTTCATTAGACCATAGAACCTACTTCCAGCTGATGTCAGAGTCTCTCACATGCCTTCTGGGAAACTCTAGCTGAGATTTCATGTCAGCTTTTCTTTTTGCCACTCTCCCATAAAGCAGTGACTGGTGAAGCACCCAGGCAACAGATGTATGTGTAGTCTCTCCCATCTCAGCCACTGAAGCTTGTAACTCCTTCAGAGTTGTCATAGGTCTCTTGGTGATTTCCCTCACTAGTCCCCTTCTTGCATGGTCTCCCAGTTTTTAAGGACAGTCTACTCTTGGCAAATCTACAGCTGTGCCATATTCTTTCCATTTCTAGATGACTGACTTAACTGTATTCCAAAGGACATTCAGTGACTTGAAAATTTGCTTGTATCCATCTATTGGCTTGTGCTTTTCAATAACCTTTTTACAGAGTTGCTTGGAGAGTTCGTGTCCACATGGTGCAGTTTTTGCCAGGATACTGACTCACCAGTAGTTGGACCTTCCAAATACAGGTGTATTTCACTACAATAAATTGAAGCACCTTGACTGCACACAGATCTCCGAAACCAAATCTCCAATTAACTAATTATGTGACTTCTGAAACCAACTGGCTGATGCGAACTCACAGCCAGAAAGTTACAGCTCAGAAACAGGCGATTCGGCCCATCTAGTCTGTGCCAAACCATTTGGATAAACGGGGCAGCACTGTAAGGATTATGTTTTTGATTTCTCAAGTACCTTCAAAACCATGCAGCCCTCATTGCTGAGGGGAGAAGCTCTGTTCAGTACAGATTGGCACCTCCATTGTATTCTGGATAATGGACTACCTGACCGGCAGACCACAGTTTGTGCGGCTTCAGAGCTTGTGTCAGATATGGCTATAAGCAGCACTGGGGCCCCACAGGGAACTGTATCGGCTCCCTTCCTGTTTACCCTGTATACCTCAGACTTCAGACACAACAGAGCCATGTCATCTGCAGAAATTCTCTGACAACTCATCAATAGTTGAGGGTGAGAGGGTGAATATAGGGACCTGGTGCAGGAAGTTATCAAATGGTGCACAAGCTAAATCATCTGCAGAACAGGAAGGGAGCAGTTACTCTACTGGGGGTATTCTATAGGCCCCCGGTAGCAGCAGAGATACCGAGGAGCAGATTGGGAGGCAGATTTTGGAAAAGGTGCAAAAATAACAGGGTTGTTATCATGGATGACTTCAACTTCCCTAATATTGATTGACACTTGTTTAGTTCCAAGGGTTTAGATGGGGCAGAGTTTGTTAAGTGTGTCCAGGATGGATTCCTGTCACAGTATGTTGACAGGCTGACTAGAGGGAATGCCATACTAGATCTAGTATTAGGTAACGAACCGGGTCAGGTCACAGATCTGTCAGTGGGTAAGCATCTGGGGGACAATGACCACCGCTCCCTGACCTTTAGCATTATCATGGAAAAGGATAGAATCAGAAAGGACAGGAAAAATTTTAATTCGCGAAGGGCAAATTACAAGGCTATAAGGCTAGAACTTGTGGGTGTGAATTGGGATGATGTTTTTGCAGGGAAATGTACTATGGACATGTGGTCAGTGTTTAAGGATCTCTTGCAGGATGTTAGGGATAAATTTGTCCCAGTGAGGAAGATAAAGAATGGTAGGGTGACAAGTGAAGTGGAAAATCTAGTCAGGTGGAAGAAGACAGCATACATGAGGTTTAGGAAGCAAGGATCAGATGGGTCTATTGATGAATATAGGGTAGCAAGAAAGGAGAAGAAGGGGCTGAGAAGAGCAAGAAGGGGGCATGAGAAGGCCTTGGTGAGTAGGGTAAAGGAAAACCCCAAGGCATTCTTCAATTATGTGAAGAACAAA
Source organism: Hemitrygon akajei (assembly GCF_048418815.1). Taxonomy (NCBI): domain Eukaryota; kingdom Metazoa; phylum Chordata; class Chondrichthyes; order Myliobatiformes; family Dasyatidae; genus Hemitrygon; species Hemitrygon akajei. The sequence goes on along the minus strand of NC_133143.1, from coordinate 72,184,054 downwards.
AGGATGACAGGAGTGAAGGTAGGACCGATTAGAGATAAAAGTGGGAAGATGTGCCTGGAGGCTGAAGAAGTGAGCGAGGTCCTCAATGAATACTTCTGTAAAGGGGGTATCTTCTTTTTCTTTGTTACTGTGTATGTTAATCGAAAATGGCTTCTTTGTTTTGTTAAAAGTAGGAATGCTTCTTTGTTGCGAGAGTGCTGGAAGCTTGTTTGGGTTAAAATTTACTGATTAACGAGAATTGTATTCCTTTGTTAACCAATTGGGATTAATGTTGTTCTTTCTTCTGAGTCTGTAAGCTATTGTTGGCGGGCTTTTGGGGAGTCGGCGCGAGGGGGGGAGAGAGAGAGGACGCGATGCTGTAAGCTGGGCGAGGAACGGACCCCAAGCAGGGGTCCAAGGCCAGGAGGTACCCTGAGGAGAGGAGACGAGGATAGATGTGCTTGGTTGACCACTTCGGGTGGTCCAGAGCTGTGAGTCGAGGAGTTCGGAGGGGATTGAATGGAGGCCAGAAGACTTCAGTAATTGAACTCCAACGGTTGTGCACGAAGTGGTTTGGACTTTGATAAGTTTGGCGCCTTTTCTTTATTTTTTTTCCTTCATATATACTGTATCGTTATTAATCACTTAGTTATAGTAACCTTTATAAATTGTACTCATTTAAATCGCATATGGTGTACTGTCTGTTTATGGGCGAGGCGGGGACATCACACAGCATCCACACCAGCTGATTACCCAGTTTGGCGGGGCCGAAGGCTGCTCCCCCTAGACGAGAACGAGCTGAGCGAGCCTGAGGCGACCCAGGGGGTTACACTTCTCTTTGGTATTCACCAATGAAAGGGAACTTGATGACGGTGAGGACAATATAAGTGAGGTTGATGTCCTGGAGCATGTTGATATTAAGGGAGAGGAGGTGTTGGAGTTGTTAAAATACATTAGGACGGATAAGTCCCCGGGGCCTGACAGAATATTCCCCAGGCTGCTCCACGAGGCAAAGGAAGAGACTGCTGAACCTCTGGCTAGGATCTTTATGTCCTCGTTGTCCACGGGAATGGTACCGGAGGATTGGAGGGAGGCGAATGTTGTCCCCTTGTTCAAAAAAGGTAGTAGGGATAGTCTGGGTAATTATAGACCAGTGAGCCTTACGTCTGTGGTGGGAAAGCTGTTGGAAAAGATTCTTAGAGATAGGATCTATGGGCATTTAGAGAATCATGGTCTGATCAGGGACAGTCAGCATGGCTTTGTGAAGGGCAGATCGTGCCTAACAAGCCTGATAGAATTCTTTGAGGTGGTGACCAGGCATATAGATGAGGGTAGTGCAGTGGATGTGATCTACATGGACTTTAGAAAGGAATTTGACAAGGTTCCACATGGTATGCTTATTCAGAAAGTCAGAAGGCATGGGATCCAGGGAAGTTTGGCCAGGTGGATTCAGAATTGGCTTGCCTGCAGAAGGCAGATGGTTGTGGTGGAGGGAGTACATTCAGATTGGAGGGTTGTGACTAGTGGTGTCCCACAAGGATCTGTTCTGGGACCTCTACTTTTTGTGATTTTTATTAACGACCTGGATGTGGGGGTAGAAGGGTGGGTTGGCAAGTTTGCAGACAACACAAAGGTTGGTGGTGTTGTAGATAGTGTAGAGGATTGTTGAGAATTGCAGAGACACACTGATAGGATGCAGAAGTGGGCTGAGAAGTGGCAGATGGAGTTCAACCTGGAGAAGTGGGAGGTGGTACACTTTGTAAGGACAAACTCCAAGGCAGAGTACAAAGTAAATGACAGGATACTTGGTAGTGTGGAGGAGCAGAGGGATCTGGGGGTACATGTCCACAGATCCCTGAAAGTTGCCTCACAGGTAGATAGGATAGTTAAGAAAGCTTATGGGATGTTAGCTTTCATAAATCGAGGGATAGAGATTAAGAGACACGATGTAATGATGCAGCTCTATAAAACTCTAGTTAGGCCACACTTGGAGTACTATGTCCAGTTCTGGTCACCTCAGTATAGGAAGGATGTGGAAGCATTGGAAAGTGTACAGAGGAGATTTACCAGGATGCTGCCTGGTTTAGAGAATATGGATTATGATCAGAGATTAAGGGAGCTCGGGTTTTACTCTTTGGAGAGGAGGAGGATGAGAGGAGAAATGATCGAGGTGTACAAGATATTAAGAGGAATAGACAGAGTGGACAGCCAGCACCTCTTCCCCAGGGCACCACTGCTCAGTACAAGAGGACATGGCTTTAAGGTAAGGGGAGGGAAATTCAAGGGGGATATTAGAGGAAGGTTTTTCACTCAGAGAGTGGTTGGTGTGTGGAATGCACTGCCTGAGTCAGTGGTGGAGGCAGATACACTAGTGAAGTTTAAGAGACTACTAGACAGGTATTTGGAGGAATTTAAGGTGGGGGGGGGGGGTTATATGGGAGGCAGGGTTTGAGGATCAGCACAACATTGTGGGCCAAAGGGCCTGTAATGTACTGTACTATTCTATGTTCAATATCAGTAAGACAAAGGAGATGGTGATGGACTTTAGGAAGACTAAGCCTGTATTGTTCCCTGTTACTCTTGATGGTGAGGACATGGATGTGGTGAGGATCTACAAGTACTTGGGGGTGCACCTACATGACAGATGAGTGGAGCTCCAACACTGAGACTGTGTACAAGAAGAGCTAGAGTCATCTCCACTTCCTGAGGAGATTGAGGTCCTTTGGAGTATGCCGGCCTCTCCTTCACATGTTCTACTAATCTATTGTTGCCAGTACAATCTTCTATGCAGTAGCGTGCTGGGGCAATGGCATCAACACAGGTGATGCCAACAAGCTGAATAAACAGTTTAGAAAGGCTGGCTCTGTTATAGGAGTCAAACTGGACACACTGGAGGCTGTGTTAAAACGAAGGACCCTACAGAAAATCCTGGCAATTCTGGACAATGTTTCTCTTCCTCTGCATGCCACCTTGGCTGAACAAAGAAGCAATTTCAGTAACAGACTAAGACAACTGCGCTGCTCCAAAGAGCACTCTATGAGGTCATTCTTACCCTCAGCCATTATGCTCTATAATGAGTCAATTTAGACCCGGTGAAGTACTGACCCCACTCCTGTTAAGAAATTTTGAGGTAACTTCCCCACCCCCCCCCCCCATTCTTTCATTCTTCTCTTCTAATATTTGCATATTTGTATGTCTGTGCACTTCTAATGCTACTGTGACACTGCAATTTCCTTTGGAATCAATGAAGTATCTTTCTATCTGTCATGCCGAAAACAATGGAACTCCAGAATATTGAGCTGCTAGTCTTGCACTTCCTGAAATCAAGTCTCAATAATGGCTACAATATCATAATTTCAGGTGTGGATCCATGCCCTGAGCTCATCTACATTTCTTGATACTGTAATTCAATTTTTATTATGTATTGCATAGTACTGCTGCCACACAACAAATTTCACAACATATGCCAGTGATATTAAACCATGCCAATGATATTAAACCTGAGTCTGATTCTGAGATGGTGGTTAGTGAAGAGCCTGTGCCATCTGAGAACAGAGTGAGGGGCAGGAGGGACATAGTGCTGGTTACATCATGGAACGTTCAGCCAGAGACTCATTCCACCGAGATGCAACACTGAGTTCCTGCCTGTGGCCATCAAACTTTACAAATCCTCCCTCAGAGTGTCAGACACCCTGAGCCAATAGGCTGGTCCTGGACTTATTTCCACTTGGAATAATTTACTTATTATTATTTAATTATTTATGGTTTTATATTGCTATATTTCTACACTATTCTTGGTTGGTGCGACTGTAACAAAACCCAATTTCCCTCGGGATTAATAAAGTATGTCTGTCTGAATGGGTGGGGGCAGAAGGGACCTACCGCAGGTTGTATCAGAGAACGGAGAGAGGGGCCAGGAAGAATCTACCGCAAGTTACATCAGGAAACAGTGAGGGGCAGCAGGGACCTACTGCAGGTTACATCAGGGAATGGAGTTGAGGACAGGAGGGACTTACTGCAGGTTACAATATAAACTCAATATTGGAATAGTCAAGTCTAGCAGTAGTTGATATTTGGGCAATGGTGGAATATCTCATTAGAGGGAGTGTCAATAATCCAACATTGTGTTTTCACATGACAACTTTAAGGGCAAGAAAACAGATCGGAACTGATGAGGACAGAACAGAGCCTTGTAGATCCAAGAGGTAATGATGCAAGTGAAGGTAGGGTTCACAGCCAATTTCACAAGTGGTCCAGTTGTCATTGTGATTCATAGACCCAGGCAGTTTACCAGCAGGCTATACAATTCCCCAGCAACGAAACAGTTTGATATTTGGTCCCTCAAATTGAATCTGATAAAATGTACAAAATGTTGATTCCTGAACTAACCACAATCCATTGATCAGCTACCTACATGTTGTTATTGCAGCTTCATTTCCATGCATGCTGAAAACCAGGGGATCTGCTCAAATATGTGGTTTAAATGAAATGTACTCATTTCAACATACCCAACAGCTTAAATTTGCCTCTATTGGAAATCAATGTGAATCTCCTTCTCACAAAGCATGACCACACGATAAAAACATTATAAGAGCAAATGATCAACACCTTACCCAGCAACACAAATCATTTAGATAGGTGGTTAAAGAAAAATTTACAAGGCTTAGTGTTTCGGCTGAAAACTGAGCTGTCAAATGAAGAAAATTATCGATGCATAGGGACATTTAACGCATCACTAAAGTCATTCAATACTGCTAATTTATCAGCAACATTTGAAAGTATGGAAGTCACAATGCAACATACTGGCACAGACTGTAACTAAACTAAATGTTGGGTTTCCATGCTAATGAGTTGTTTAATTCTACATTCCAAAATCTCTGCAATTTGTTTTACTGAACAGCTCAAACAGCAACGTTACTGCAAACTTCAACATAATTTCAGTTACCTTAATGGAGGCAGCTGCATAACGGGACAGTTGTTTGATGTGTTGTCCTTTCTTGCCAATAATTGCACCTACAGCCAGGGCAGGGATGAACACATGAACGGTCTCTGATTCTGACTGTTGCTGCAATGAACACAGAGTCATTTCATACTTGCATTAATGCATAATTAAACAGCTTCAGATTCATAAGCAACATTTATACAAGAAAAACATTTGCACACAATTCCATGTACAAGAACCAACTTCACTTGCAATCTTATGCAATTTACTTTCAACATTCTCACCTCCACTACAAACACACAATGTAGTCTTTCAAATCAAATTTTCAGTACCTTTAGGAAAAAAAGACAGCAACAGCTAAAGCAATAGAAATTTTTTCCAATGGTACTGCTCAAATAGATCATCTTTAATAAACATATCCTGTAACAGAATTTCTAAAATTTAACTGTTTACAAAACACTCTGCTGTTGCAAATTCATGAACTATCATTAGTTAATGTGGGGACAATGGCTTTTGTTACAACACACCCATGCACAAGACTGAATATCAAGTTCCAGATAAATCAGAAGACTGCTCACAGCATTATCAATCTGTGACATCTATTGGAGAACTGAACAATCCAGTCTCATTCAACTTTTGAATTAGCCATAGAACAACACAGCACAGAAATAGGCTCTTTGGCCCATCGAGTCCATGTCAAACCATTAATCTGCCTAGCCCCATCGACCTGCACCCAGACCATAGTCCTCCATACCCCTCCCATCCATGTAACTATCCAAATTCTTCTTAAACGTTGCAATCAAACCCACATTCATCTCTTGTGCTAGCAGTTCATTTCATAAGACCATGAGATAATAGGAGCAAAATTAGGCTATCTGGCCCATCAAGTCTCCTCAATCATTTCATCATGGCTGATCCAATTTTCCTCTCAGCCTCAATCTGCTGCCTTCTCCCTGTATTTCTTCATGTCCTGATCAATCAAGAATCTATCAACCTCTGCTTTAAATATACATAAAGGTTTGGCCTCCACAACTGCCTGTGGAAATGAGTTCCACAGATTCACCACTCTCTGGCTAAAGAAATTCTTCCTCATCTCCGTTCTAAAAGGACAACCCTTTATTCTGAGGCTGTGTCCTTTGGTCTTAGACGCTTTCACCATAAGTAACATCCTCTCCACATCTACTCTATCAAGGAGTTGCACCATTCAATGGGTTTCAAAGAAGTCACCTCTCATTCTTCAGAATTCCAGTGAATACAGGCCCAGAGCCATCAGACACTCTTCATATGACAAGCCATCCAATGCGGGAATCATTTTTGTAAACCTCCTCTGCACTGTCTCAAGTTTCAGCATATCCTTTCTTATGGGTTCAAATCTGCTCACAATACTCCAAGCGAGGGCACGTTAGTGTTTTATAAAGATTCAACATTACCTCCTTGCTTTTACATTCTAGTCCTCTTGAACTGAATGCTAACATTGCACTTGCCTTCCTCACCACAGACTGCAAATTAACCTTTAGGGAATCCTGCACAAGGACTCCCAAGTCCCTTTGCACCTCAGTTTTTTGCATTTTCTCTCCATTTAGAAAATAGTCAACGCTTTCATTTCTTTTATCAAAGAGCGTGACTATACACTTCCCAATACTGTATTCCATCTGCCATGTCTTTGCCCATTTCCGAATCAGTCCAAGTCCTTCTGTAGCTACTCTACTTCCTGAAAATTACCTGCACGTCCAGCTATCTTCATATCATCTGCAAACTTTGCAAAAAAGCCATCAATTCCATAATCCAAATGATTGACATCTAAAGTAAAAAGAATTGGTCCCAACACAATCCCCTATGGAACACCACTAGTCACCAGTAGCCAACTGAAAAAGGCTCCCTGTATTCCCACTCTTTGCCTCCTGCCAATTGGCCACTGCTTTATCCATCCCAGAATTTTTCCTGTAATACTATGGACACCTTGTGAAAGGCCTTCTGAAAATCCCAAGTACACACCATTAACCAATACTCCTTTGCCTATCCTGCTTGTTACTACTTCAAAAAATTCCAACGGATTTGTCAGGCAAGATTTCCCCTTTAAATGGCCTATTTTATCATGTGCCAAGTACCCTGAGACTTCATCCTTAATGATTGACTCCAACCTCTTCCCAACCACTAAGGTCAGACTAACTGGACTATTATTTCCTTTCTTCTGCCTCTCTCCCTTCTTGAAGAGTGGAGATACATTTGCAATTTTCCATTTTTCCAGAACCATTCCAGTATCTAGTCATTCTTTAAACACCATTACTAATGCCTCTATGATCTCTTCAGCCGCTTCTTTCAGAACTCTGGGGTGGACACCATCTGGTCCAGGTGATTTATCTACCTTCAGACCTTTCAGTTTCCTAAGAAACTTCTCTCTAGTTATGGTAACTTCACACACTTCGTGCCCCCTGATAACTGGAACTTCCAACATACTGCTCGTAGAATACGTACACAACGCTGGAAAAACTCAGCAGGTCAGGCAGCATCCGTGAGAAAAGAGTAGCCAATGATTCGGGCTGAGACCCTTCATCAGGAATACTGCTCGTGTCTTCCACAATGAAGACTGATGCAAAGTACTTATTCAGTTATCTGTTATTTCGTTATCCCCCATTACTAGCTCTCCAGCATTGTTTTCCAGTGGTCCAGTATCCACTCTCACTTCTCTTTTACACCTTATGTATCTGAAGAAACTTCTGTTATCCTCCTTAATATTACTGGCTAGCTTACTTTCGTATTCCACCTTTACCTTCTAAATGACTTTTTTTTTTAGTTATAACTATATAAGACATCAATTAGACAGCACTTAAGAGTACTGTGTTCAGTTCTGGTCACTTCATTACAGGATGGATGTGGATAATCTAGAGAGAGTGCACAGGAGATTTACAAGGATGTTGCCTGGACTGGAGAAGTATGCCTTATGAGAACAGATTGAGTGAACTTGGCCTTTTTTCCTTGGAGCAACGGAGGATGAGAGGTGACCTGTTAGAGGTTTATAAGATGATGAGAGGCATTGATCGTGTGGGTAGTCAGAGGCTCTTTCCCAGGGCTGAAATGGCTAACACAAGGGGGCACAGTTTTAAGGTGCTTGGAAGTAGGTACAAGGGGAAGTCAGAGGTAAGTTTTACCACACAGAGAGTGGTGGGTGTGTGGAATTCACTGCCAGCGAAAGTGGTAGAGGTGGATACAATAATCTTTTAAGAGTCTCTTAGAAAGGTACATGGAACTTAGAAAAATAGAAGGCTACGCAGTAGGGAAATTCTGGATAGCTTCTAGAGTAGGTTACATGGTCAGCACAGCATTGCGGGCTGAAGGGCCTGTAACGTGCTGTGTTCCAACAAAGCAAAAATTAGCAGGAAGATAGAGGATTGGGAAGCTTTAAAAACCTACAGAGATCAACTAAAAGAATCATTAGGAGGGAATAGATGAAATAAGAAAACAAGATAAAACAATCTCAATGTGGATAGCAAAAAGGAGATGAAAGTGGAAATTGGACCACTAAAAAAAAGAGGCCGGAGAAATAATAACGGGGGACAAAGAGATAGCAGATGAACTAAATGAGTACTTTTCATCAGCCTTCACTGTGGAAGACACATCAGTGTGCCAGATGTGGAAGGGTGTGAGAGAAGAGAAGTGAGTGCAGTTATTATTACAATGGAGAAGGTTCTCAAAAAGCTGAAAGACCTAAAGGTACATAAGTCACCTGGCCAGATGAACTGCTCCCTAGGGTTAGCGGTAGAGATTGTGGTGGCATTAATAATGATTTTTCAAGAATCATTGGACCCTTGCATGGTTACGGGGGATTGGAAAATTGCAAATGTCACTCCACTCCTTAAGAAAGGAGGGAGGCAGCAGAAAGGAAATTATAGACCAGTTAGCCTGACCTCAGTGGTTGGAAAGATGTTGGAGTCAATTGTTAGAGGGCTATGGATAACCCCAAGTAATTTCTCAGGAGAGGACATGTTCGGCACAGCTTTGTGGGCCAAAGGGCCAGTATTGTGCTGAGGGCTTTCTATGTTTCTATGTTAAGAATGAGGTTATGGAGTACTTGGTGACACAGTACAAGATAGGATAAAGGCAGCATGATTTCCTTAAGGGAAAATTTAGCCTGATGAACCTGTTAGAATTCTTCGATGACATTACACATAGGACACATAAAGGGGATGCAGTGAATACTTGGATTTTCAGAAGGCCTTTGACAAGGTGTCACACGAGGCTGCTTACCAAGTCAAGAGCCCATGGTATTACAGGAAATTTACTGGCACGGTTAGAGCATTGGCTCTTTGGTAGGAGGCAGTGACTGGGAATAAAAGGATCCTTTTCTGATTTGCTACCAGTGACTAGTGGTGTTCCACAGGGGCCTGTGTTGGGACCACTTCATGCTGTACATCAATAATTTAGATGATGATCAACAATGGCTTTGTTGCCAAATCTGCAGGTGATATGAGGATTGATGAAGGGTCAAGGTAGTGTTGAGGAAACAAAAAGGCTGCAGAAGGACTTTGACAGATTAGGAGAATAGGCAAGGAAGTGGCGAATGAAATATAATGTTGGAAAATGTACAATCATGCACCTTAGTAGAAGAAATAAATGTTCAGACTATCTTCTAAACAGGTAGAAAATCCAAAATCTGAGATGCAAAGGGATTTGGGAGTCTTAGTGCCGAACACTCTAAGCTTAACTTGTAGGTTGAGTCGTTGGTGAGGAAGGCAAATGCAATGTTAGCATTTATCCCTAACCTTAATGCCAGTGAGTGGGGCTGAGGAGGGAAAAAAGGATCAGCCATGATTGAATGGCAGATCAGACTTGATGGGCCAAATGACCTAATTATGCTATTAAGTCTTATGGTCTTTATCAATTCAAATGAACAAGCGGCTGATAAAATTCTTTTGCTGTAAAGATTGTATCTCTAGTGTCAAATGTTTTTTACGACATGGAGGTAATGGCAAAAGTTCAAACAAATTGGTCTTTCCTAGACACCTGAAAATAGGGTTAGCAGGAGCTTCTTTACAAAAACCTCTGGAGAGATGGAAAAGTGCACTGTTCATATGGGGAATTCCAGCTAGGGTAGAAGGGTGGGTTGGCAAGTTTGCAGGCGACACAAAGGTTGGTGGTGTTGTGGATAGTGTTGAGGATTGTCGAAGATTACAGAGAGATTGCAGGAAAGGGCTGAGAAGTGGCAGATGGAGTTCAACCTGGAATAGTGTGAGCTGGTATACTTTGGAAGGACAAACTCCAAGGCAGAGTACAAAGTAAATGGCAGGATACTTGGCAGTGTGGAGGAGCAGAGGGATCTGGGGTTACATATCCATAGATCCCTGAAATTTGCCTCACAAGTAGATAGAGTAGTTAAGAAAGCTTATGGGGTGTTAGCTTTCACAAGTCGAGGGATAGAGATTAAGAGTTGCAAGGTAATTAATGATGCAGCTCTATAAAACTCTGGTTAGGTCACACTTGGAGTACTGCATCCAGTCCTGGTCACCTCACTATAGGAAGGATGTGGAAGCATTGGAAAGGGTACAGAGGAGATATACCAGGATTCTGCCTGGTTTAGAGAATATGCATTATGATCAGAGATTAAGGGAGCTCGGGTTTTACTCTTTGGAGAGGAGGAGGAGGAGGATGAGAGGAGACATGATAGAGGTATACAAGATATTAAGAGGAATAGACAGAGTGGACAGCCAGCGCCTCTTTCCCAGGGCACCACTGCTCAATGCAGGAAGACATGGCTTTAAGGTAAAGGGTGGGAAGTTCAAGGGGGATATTAGAGAAGTTTTTTCACTCAGAGAGTGGTTGGTGCGTGGAATGCACTGCCCCAGTCAGTGGTGGAGGCAGACACACTAGTGAAATTTAAGAGACTACTAGACAGGTATATGGAGGAATTTAAGGTGGGGGGGGGGGGGTGGGTTATATAAGAGGCAGGGTTTAAGGGTCAGCACACCATTGTGGGCCGAAGGGCCTGTACTGTGCTGTACTGTTCTATATTCTAAACCCCAAAGAGAATGCAATTGGAGTGGTGTTCATACATTTTCCCTGTATTTGCGTGGATGTTCCCCACGTGCTTCAGTTTATTCGTACACTTCAACATTAATAGACTACTGTAAATTGCTCCTAATGTAGGTTGGATGGCTAGAGAACCAGGGGAAATGATGGGAGAATGGAACCTCTATATGAGCTGGCATATGACTCAATAGGCCAAATGGCCTCCTCCGTTGTCAAACATCACCAGTCTATTAAAGGCACCAAGTTATACCTTTTTTGAAATAACAATTTGAAGAGATTTAAGAACATATTCCATAACATATTCTATATATACAGCTGAAAGAAAAACAGAACCCAGTTTCATACAAATCAGAAATCTTAAAATTTAAATTATAGATAGTTTGGGGTATTTGGAGGCACATGATAAAATAGGCTGTAGTCAGCATGGTTTCCTCAAAGGAAAATCTTACCTGACAAATCTGTTAGAATTCTTTGAAGAAATAACAAGCAGGATAGACAAAAGGAGTGTACTTGGATTTTCTGAAGGACTTTGACAAGGTGCCACGCGAGGCTACTTAACAAGCTACTAGCCCATGGTATTACAGGAAAGATTCTAGCATTGATAATGCAGTGACTGATCGGCAGAAGGCAAAGAGTGGCAATAAATGGAGCCTTTTCTGGTTGGCTGCCAGTGACTAGTGGTGCTCATGGGAGTCTGTGCTGGGACCGATTTGATTTACGTTGTTATACACGATTTGGATTATGGAATTGATAGCTTTGTTGCAAAGTTTGCAGATGGTAGGAAGATAACTGGAGGGGCAGGTAGTTTTGAGGCTACAGAAAGACCCAGACAGATTAGGAGAATGGACAAAGAAGTGGCAGATGAAATAAAGGGTCAGGAGGTGTATGGTCAAGCAATGAAAGGGTTGACCATTTTCTAAATGGAGAAAAAATACAAAACTCTGAAGTGCAAAGGGTCTTGGGAGTCCTTATGCAAAATTCCCTAAAGGTTAATTTGCAGGTTGAGTCTGTAGTGAGGAATGCAAATGCACTGGTGAGGCCTCGTTTGGAGTAGTGTCAGCAGTTTTGGGGCTCTCATCTCAGAAAGGTTGTGCTGAATCTGTTGAGGGTTCAAAGGAGGTTCACGAAAATGATTCCAGGATTGAACAGCTTGTCATATGAAGAGTGTTTGATGGCCTGTACCTGTATTCACTAGAATTCAGAAGATTGAGGAGTGACTTAATTGAAATCTATCGAATGGCGAAAGGCCTTGATTGAGTGGATATGGAGAGCATGTTTTCTACGGTGGGAATGTCTAAGACTCGAGGACACAGCTTCGGAATAGAGGGACGTCCTTATAGAATGGAGGTGAGGAGAATTTCTTTAGCTAGTGAACAATGAATCTGTGGAATTCTTTGTCACCAGTTGCTGTGGAGGCAGAGGTTGATGGGTTCTTGATCAGGGCATGAAGGGTTACAGAGGTGCGGTGGGAGAGTAGGCAGGAGATTGGGGTTGAGATAGAAATGGATCAGCCACGATAAAATGGTAGGACAGACTCGATGGGCCAAATGGCCTAATTCTGTATCAATATTCACCATCTATAACCACAGATTATGGAATCATCATAAGAAAATTTACTCACCTCAAACTGCACATAGCACCTGTTAAATTATTTGAATTAATTGCATGATAAGAATGATATATTTTTGTACTTGTATTAATTTCAAATGTTTGCACCCATCTTACACAAAAAGATTTCAGGCAATTACAAACATCACCCAATGCCACACAGGGAGCTGTCCCTCTTCTTCAAATGCCACCTTAAAGAACTCTACAAGTGGTTTGCATCCAATTTCATACATCTGCACCTTGAAGAGTCTATGCAGGTTATTCTTTCTCCTGCATTTATTATCCTGAGGCATAGTTCCTCTGAAATGCTATCCACCACACATTACCCAGTTACTTCCTTTTTCTCCCCCAAAGCTATGACAAACCCCGCTTCCACCAAAATAATTTGCCTAAGCAACCATGACTCTGAATGGTCGAGCAGGTTGCTCTATACATCACAACATTCTTGGGGTGTAGGAAGGAACCATTTCACCATATCCTTCATGGCTTTCTACCAAAGCAATTCACTAATGCATCACCTTCCTCTATCCATCTTGTATAACCATGGAACCTTACGTTCACCACATTTATCCAGAGGCTGCAGGGGAACCTGCCTCTCTCATCTGCATTCCACAGGTTGTGAAATAGTTACTCTTTGTCAGCATTACTTCTCTTCCATTACATTTTATAAATGCGACCCTGAGCCTCAAGTCTTCCACCAATAGGAAAAGCCTCCCACACATTGTGTACTTTACTAAATCTCCACTCAGTCTCTCCAAAGAAAACAGTCCCAAGCTCTCCAAACTATCCTTCAAAACTGGAAAAAAAGATTCTGCAGATGCTAGAAATCCAGACCAACACACAAAATGCTGGATGAACTCAGCAGGTCGGGCAGCATCTGCGGAGAGGTATAAACTCTTGATGTTTTGAGATGAAATCTAAATTCAGGAATTGGAAGGAAGGGGGAAGCCCTTGTGAAGGGGAAAGACCCCTTTCACAACGATGTCTTTCAACCCAGTAAACAAACCCGTAAATGTCCCCGGACTACTATTGCACCTATTTACATTCACAGATACTTGCTTACAATTGTCCAGGATATGTCAGATTACTCCAAGTTTTCTTTCTTCAAATTAAAATTTAAACCATTATACCCCTAAATACCCTGAGAATATAATTAGGTTCACTGGTCTACAACAACCTAGATTTTGGACTTTCTTTTAAAAGAAGCATGGTATCTATGTTTAAAAAAATAGGAATACATTAAATTGCCATTTGCATTCTCATCTATAAATCTTTAAACAAAGTAAAAGACATGAACTATACAAATATTTAAAGATCACCTCAAATGAGACAAATAACAACACTTTCTAATGTGACATTTCTTTTCCAGACAAGATAGTCAGTCAGTGCACTTATCAAATCAAAATGTCTTTTATAGCCATATCAATATACATCTTCACAACAATGAGGTGGTAATTCCACTTCAGGGACAGTAATGATTTAACCATAATCAGTGTGGTAACAACTCACCCCAAATGGAGGATACGCAGCAGGCGGCACAGACGGTGGTGGCAACACAGGTGAAGATGGAGGGAACAGCCCTAGGGCTTTCAGGTTCAGACCCGGGATCAAATGCGCTTGAAGCTAGAGAATAATATTAACTGCATAACTATTGTGACAAATACAAGGTTGTTTAATGACTCTAATTATACCAATACTATTTTACTGTACACGTCAATAACTATTATACACAATTAAAAATGTCCCACAGCTTTAAGATTATATTATCCTGTTGCTCTCTATTTGCATTACTAAATTATATATAGGTAATTTACAGGTTTTATGTATTGCAATGTGCTGCTACCGCAAAACAACCAATTTCATGGCATTCAGATCCAGTGTTTGGTCCATGTCGATAAATAGCCACAAATTCAGCGAATGAGTTGATAAACCTTGTAAGAATTACAGTTGAAAACCTCTTGGAAGGAACCCAACAAACACTGAATGCTGCTTGTCCTTGACAAATTCATCTCTGGCCTTCAGCGTGTAAATCTCAGATAGGTTTCAGAATGCTGGCAGACCAGGGTAGAGTCATCTAGAAGCACAGCACAGAAACAGGCCATTCAGCCCATCTAGTCCATGTCAAAACAATTGAAACTGCCTAATCCCATCAACCTGCACCGGGACCATAGCTCCCCAATATCCTTACTACTCATGTACCTATCCAAACTTCTCTTAAACCTTGAAATCAAGCTCACGTGCATATGTGCTGGCAGCTCAATTCACACTCTGACGATCCACTGAGTGAAGAAGCTTCCCCTCAAACTTCTCACTCTTCACCCTTAACCCATGACCTCTGGTTGTAGCCCCATCCAACCTCAGTGGAAAAAGCCTGGTCGCATTTACCCTATCTATACTCCTCATAATTTTGTATACTTCTATCAAATCTCCCCTCAATCTACTGCGTTCTAAAGAATACAGTTTTTATCTTTCATTATAACTCAGGTCTTCAGACTCAGCAACATTCTTGTAAATTTTCTCTGTACCATTTCAACCTTGTTTACATCTTTCCTGTAGGTAGGTGACCAAAACTGCACACAATACTCCAAATTAGTCCTCAACAACATCTTATAGAATTTCAACATAACATCCTATCTTCTGTACTTAATACATTGATCTATGAACACCAACGTGCCAAAAACTTCCTTTATGACACTATCTAGCTGTGATGCCACTTCTACAGTAATGTACCTGTATTCCCAGATCTCTTTGTTCTACCACACTCCTCAGTGCCCTACGGCTCACTGTCTAAGACCTACCCTAGTTGGCCCTAGCAAAACGCAATCTTGGTGTCATCCGCAACTTTGCTGATCCAGTTAACCACATTATCATCCAGATCATTGATATACAGTTGCAAGAAAAATTTGGGAACCCCTTGCAATTACCTGGCTTTCTGCATTAATTATGCATAAAATGTGGTCTGATTTTCAGCTAAGTCACAATAACAGACAAATCTAATCTGCCAAAACTAATAATACACAAACAATTGTGCTTTTCATGTCTTTATTGAACACATTGTTTACTCATTCATAATCCAGGCTGAAAAAAGTATGCACACACTTGTGTTTAATAACCAGTTAGAACCTCCTTTAGCAGCAATAATCTCCTACAAACATTTCTTACAGCTGCTGATCACACTTGCACAATAACAAGGAGATATTGTAGACCATTCCTTTATACAAAACTGTTTCAGTTCATCAATATTTTTGGGATACTTTGCATGAACAGCCCTCTTCAGGTCATGCCACAGCATTTCAATTGGGCTAAGGTTTGGACTCTGGCTTGGCCATTCCAAAATACAAATTTTCTTCTTTTTAAATCATTCTGGTACTGACTTACTCATGCTTTTCTGATCATTGTCTTGTTGCATTATCCAACTTCTATTAAGCTTCAGGTGATGGACTGTTACTTGACATTCTCCTGTAAAGTGTCTTGATATAATTTTGAGCCATTGTTCTCTCAGTGACTGCAAGCTGTCCAGGCCCTGCTGCTTCTTCCACCATGCTTCACATGTTGGAATGAGGTTTTGGTGTTGGTGTGTAGTGCCCTTTTTCCTCCAAACATAGGAATGTGCATTTCTGTCACAAAGTTCAATTTTTGTGTCACCTGTCCACAGAAGATCGTCCCAGAAGCATGTGGGGCATCCAGGTGGTCTTTTGCAAACTTGAGACATGCAGCAGTATTTTTTTTTTCCCAGAGATCAGTGGTTTCCTCTGTGGTGTCCTTCCACGATCACTATTCTTGTTCAGTGTTTTTTTTATAGTGGACACATGAACAGAGACTTTAGCAAGTTCTAGAGATTTCTGTAAGACCTCTGCTGTTACCCTTGGTTCTTTTTCACCTCTTTCAGCATTGCACACTGTGCTCTCAGTATGATCTTTGCAGGACACCTACTCTTAAGGAAAGTAGCAACAGTACTGAATTTCCTCCATTTCTAGACAATTTCTCTTACTATGACTGATGAACACTCAGGGCTTTAGAATTGCTTTTGTAGCCTTTTGCAGTTTCATGCATTTCTACAATGCTTCTTCTTCTAAGGTCCTCTGCACACTGTTTTGATCGTGGCATGGTGCACTTAAACAGATCTTTCTTGAGAACAGCAGGCTCTATCAGTAACCTGTGTGTATTTTTTTTTTAAAACAGAGCAGGGCACCTCTACAACCCACACCTCCAATCTCATCTCACATCTGACTCCAAATAGCTTTTGTAGAAGGCAATACCCCAGAGGTTCACATACTTTTTAAAATCTTG
Source organism: Hemitrygon akajei (assembly GCF_048418815.1). Lineage (NCBI taxonomy): Eukaryota > Metazoa > Chordata > Chondrichthyes > Myliobatiformes > Dasyatidae > Hemitrygon > Hemitrygon akajei. The sequence continues at coordinate 72,167,211 of NC_133143.1, read as the reverse complement.
ACTGTGGTTGCTTAAGTGGTGTACTCAGTGTTGACAAGACATAGTACAATTGTTTGTGTGTTATTAGTTTTGGCAGATTGCGTTTGTCTGTTATTGTGACTTTCTGACCACATTTTATGAGTATTTAGTGCAGAACACCAGGTAATTGCTAAGAGTTCAAAGTTTTTCTTGCAACTGTAGATGACAATCAACGAAGGACCCAGCACCTATCACTGCAGCACACTAGAGCCTCCAGTCAAGAGGCAACCCTCTATTACCACTCTGGCTTCTTCCACAAAGCCAATGTCTACTCCAATTTACTATATCATCCTGAATGCCAAGTGACAGAAACTTCTTGACCAACCTGCCATGGGGGACCTTGTCAAGTGTCCATGTAGACACCATCCACTGCCTTGTCTTCAGCCACTTTCATGGTGACTTCCTTGAAAAACTCTACAAGATTGGTTAGACGTGACCTACTACAAAGTCATGCTGATTATCCTTAATCAAGTCCATTTGTATCCAAATACTTAGATATCTAGTTCCTTAGAATACCCTACAAAAACTTTCCCTCAACTGATGTCAGACTCACAGGCCTATAATTTCCTGGTTTCTGTCTTAAAGAGTGGAACAACATTGGCTAATCTCCAATCGTCTGGTATCTCTCTAGTCACTAAGGCCCTTGGGATTTATCCATCCTGATTTGCCTCAAAGTGGCAAACACCCCTTCCTCTGTAATCTGCACATGGTTCATGTGCAGTTGATGCCACTTTGCTTCGTTTCTATAGACTCTGTATCCATCTCCTGAGGAAATACAGATTCAAGAAATGCGTTTAAGATCTCCCCCATCTCTTTTGGCTCCACACATGGATTACCATTCTGATCTTTTAGAGGACCAAGTTAGTCCCTTGCAATCCTTTTGCTATTAACATACCTGTAGAATCTCTAGGACTCTCCCTCACCGCGTCTGCTAGAGAAACTTGCCTTCTTTTGGCCTTCCTCATTGCTTTCTTAAGTGTTCTCTTGCATTTCCTGTACTCCATAAGCACCACATTTGTTTCTTGCCCATACCTGGTATACACCTCCTTTCTTTATCTTAACAAGGGCCACAATAACTCTTGAAAACCAAGGTTCCCTACACTTGTTACCTCTTTATCTTCTATTCTGACAGGCACATACAAGCTTTGTACTCTCTAAATTTCACCTTTGAAGGCTTCCCACTTTCCAAGTAAATCTTTGCCAGAAAATAGCACATCACAATCCACATTTGCCAGATCATCTCTGATAACATCAAAAATTAGGGTATATCAGTGGGTTGCTGGACATCCTGTGCTCTTTCCACCCATAACCTGCTCTATAAATCATGGACTTTGTTTTTCTCAAGATGGAGTTTACAATCAATGCCTTGTCTTGAGTTCAATTGCCACAGATTTCCTAGTCATGCTCTGAGCTGGCCTGGTATTAACTTGCAGAATGCAAAAAGTCTCTTCACAGATCATTATTTTGGAGGAGTTTCAAAGGTACATTTAATGTCAGAGAAATCTACACAATGTAACATCCTGAAAGGTTTCTTCTTTGCAACCATCCAGAAAAACAGAGGAGTGCCCCAATGAATGAATGAATGAATGACAGTTAACTGTTAGAACCCCAAAGCTCCCCCCAAGCTCCCTCCTCCCATGCATAAGCATCAGAGTTCAGATGCCACTGACATTTTTGTGGGACCCTTGAGATAATTGATAATGATTTTATTGTGGCGGCATTCCTGTACCTCCCATTGTTTGGTAATGGAGACAAGAGTCATTAGTACCAGCCATGGGCTAGTATTACATATATCCATGTGTTACACACCCATGTTGGCTCTAGCAGAGGGGTTGTCGGGGAAGCAACGTACAAACAGGTCCGCCCTCAGTGTTTTGTGTTGTTTGTGATGGGAGTATGACAAGGCAGACACAGGCAGTCCCATTTGCAGCCTATTTACAGAAGTGACCCAGAGAAACTAAATCCAAGACAGTAATCCAAAAGTCAAAATCCAAATACGAAAACACAGGTCAGAGCACGAAGACTACAAGTTTGTTAATACGGAACCCTAATGCTATTCTTTAACTACCAATTCGCCCCAGCAGCTCTCTCTCCCCTTCCCCCACCCCTGGCTGCCAGCTTCTTTAAATTGCACTTTTGGATTCCAGACTGAAGCAGTCCTGACAAGGGAGCAGGTCCAGTTGCGCTCTAAATGGAGATTGACAATGGCTTGGCACACTAAATCAAGGAAAGCTGGGTGGAGAGAGGGAGAAAGAACAGAAACAAAATCACAGGTGCACACAGGCACGCAGAGCGCATGCACTTAACGTCTTATATTCCATCATGGGATTAGGAATATTGTGGTGAGGCAACACACCAGTTTTATGCTTTAAGGACTGCTTGAAAATTAATCTGTTAGAATTAATTTTCCTACTATTTTCACTATTATTACGGGCAAGGACGTGGCAAATGGAAAAGTGTCGGGAACTACGGTTATCCATTTTGGTAGAAGGAACAAAAGAGTAGACTTTTCTAAAAGGGCAGAAAATTTAAAAATCCATGGGTCAAAGGGTCTTGGGAGTCCTTGTGCAGGATTCTTGATTGGACATGGCATCAATGGTTATGGGAAGAAGGCCAGGAACTGGGGTTGAGGAAGAGATAGAAAAAAGGATCAGCCATGATTGAATGGCGGAGCAGACTCAATGGGCCAGATGGCCTAATTTTGCTGCTATGTCTTTGGTCTTATTCCCTAAAGATTGATCTGGAAGTTGAGTTGGTGATGAAGGCGGCAAATGAAATGTTACACTCATTTTGTGAGGAATAGAATATATAAGCAAGGATGTAATGCTGAGACTTTATACAGTGGTGCTAGAAAGATTGTGAACCTTTTAGAATTTACTCTGTTTCTGCATAAATATGACCTAAATTGTGATGAGAGCTTCACACGTCCTAAAATTAGACAAAGAACTCAATTAAACAAATAACAAAAAAATATACTTTTTCATTTTTTGAGAAAAATGATTCAATATGACATGTATTTGCTGGAAAAAAAGTATGTGAACCTTTGCTTTTAGTAACTGTTGTGACCCCTTTGTACAGCAATAACTTCAACCAAACACTTCCAGTAACTGTTGATCAGTCCTGCATGCCAGCTTGGAGGAATTTTAGGCCATTCCTCCTTACAAAACCGCTTCAACTTTGGGATGTTGGTGGACTTCACTGCATGAACTGCTTGCTTCAGCTCCTTCATCAACATTTCTATAGGATTACGATCAGGACTTTGACTCGGCCATTCCAAAATATCTTCTGCTTTAACCATTCCTTGGTAGACTGATGTGTGTTTAGATTTGTTGTCTTGCTGATGACCCACTTTCTCTTGAGCTTCAGTTCACAAATGGATATGCTGACATTCTCCTGCAGAATTTGCTGGTACAATTCAGAATTCATAGTTCCATCAATGATAGCAAGCTGTCCTGGTCCTGAGGCAGCAAAGCAGGCCCAAACCATGATACTGTCACCATCATGTTTCACAGATGGATGAGGTTCTTATGTGCTGGTATGCAAAGTTTGCTTTTTGCCAAACATAATGCTTCTCACTTAAGCCAAAAAGTTCTATTTTGGACTCATCCATACACAGAACATTTTTCTAATTGTCTCCTGGTTTATCCATGTGGTCTTCAGCAAACTTTAGAAAAGCAGCAAAGTACTTCTTGGAGAATAATGGCTTTCTCCTTGCAATCCTGCCATGTATACCATTGTTGTTCAGTTTTGCCTGATGGTAGACTCATGAATACAGACATGAGCCAATGCAAGAGAGGCCTGTAGCTCCTTAGTTGCTACCATGGGGTTCTTTGTGACTTCCTGGAATATTACATGCCTTGCTTTTGGGGTGTTTTTTTTGGTCGATCACTCCTGGGGAGAGTAACAATGGTGTTGAATTTCCTCCATTTGTACACCATCTGCCGGACTCTGAACTGGTGGAGCCCGAACTCTTTAGAAATGGGTTTGTATCCCTTTCCAGCCTGGTGAGCATTAACAAGGCATGACTGTGCAGGGGCGTGGACATCAGTGAGTTAGACTGGCAGGAAGAGTTTAAAAGGAGGACAGCTTTACAGAACAGATGACAAGATAAGCCTATAAGGAGAGGCTGTACTTGATCTGGCATTGGGAAATGAACCTGATCAGGTGTCGGGTCTCTCAGTGGGAGAGCATTTTGGAGATAGTGATCACAATTCTATCCCCTTTACCATAGCACTGGAGAGGGATAGGAACAGACAAGTTAGGAAAGCGTTTAATTAGAGTAAGGGGAAATATGGAGCTATCAGGCAGGATCTTCAAAGCATAAATTGGGAAATGATGTTATCAGGGAAATGTACAGCAGAAATGTGGTAAATATTCAGAGGATATTTGCCAGGCGTTCTGCATAGGTATGTTCCAATGAGACAGGGAAAGGTTGGTAGGGTACAGGAACCATGGTGTTAAAAGGCTGTTGAAAATCCAGTCAAGATGAAAAGAAAAGGTTACGAATGGTTCAAAAAGCTAGGTATTGATAGAGATCTAGAAAATCATAAGGCTAGCAGGAAGGAGCTTAAGAATGAAATTAGGAGAGCCAGAAGGGGCCGTGAGAAGGCCTTGGCGGGCAGGATTAAGGAAAACCCCAAGGCATTCTACAAGTATGTGAAGAGCAAGAGAATAAGACATGAGAGAATAGGATCAATCAAATGTGACAGTGAAAAATGTGTATGGAACCAGAGGAGATAGCAGAGGTACTTAATGAATACTTTGCTTCAGTATTCACTATGGAAAAGGATCTTGGTGATTGTAGGGATGACTTACAGCCGACTGAAAAGCTTGAGCATATAGACATTAATAAAAATGATGTGCTGGAGCTTTTGGAAGGCATCAAGATGGACAAGTCACCGGGACCAGACGAGATGTACCCCAAGCTACTGTGAGGTGAGGGAGGAGATTGCTGAGCCTCTGGCAATGATGTTTGCATCATCAATGGGGACGGGAGAGGTTCTGGAGAATCGGGAGGGTTGCAGATCTTGTTCCCTTATTCAAGGAGAGTAGGGATAGCCCAGGAAATTATACACCAGTGAGTCTTACTTCAGTGGTTGGTAAGTTGATGGAGAAGATCCTGAGTGGCAGGATTTATTAACATTTGGAGAAACATTTGGATAAATTTGGAAAAAACACATGTAATATTGGATCATTTTTCTTAAAAAAATAAATGAACAAGTATTATTTTGGTGTTCTTTATTTAATTGGGTTCTCTATATAGTTTCAGCACTTGCGTGAAAATGTGATCGCATTTTAAATCATATTCATACAGAAAGAGAAAATTCTAAAACTCAAACTTTCTAGCACCACTGCAAAGCACTGGTGAGGCCTCACTTGGAGCACTGAGAGGAATTTTGGGCCCCCTATCTATGACATGATGAACTGACATTGGAGAGGATTTGGAGGTGGTTGACAAGAATAATTCTGGGAATGAAATGGTTAATGTGAGGAACATTTGATGACTCTAGGCCTGTACTCATTGGAACCAATTGAATATTGAAAGACCTAGATAGAATGGATGCGGAGATGATGTTGCCTATAGTAGGCGAGTGTAGGACCACAGGGTACTGCCTCAAAATAGAGGAACATCCATTTAGTGCAGAGATCAGGAAAAATTTTAGACAGAGGGTGGTGAATCTGTGGAATCTGTTGCCACAGATGGCTCTGCAGGCCAAGTCATTGGGTATATTTAAGGCCGAGGTTGATATGGTCTTGCGGTCAAACAGGAACACAAGATTAACCAGGGCATCAAAGGTTATGAGAAGGCAAGGGAATGGAGTTGAGAGGAATAATAAATCAGCCAAGATGAAATGTCAATGCACACTCGATGGGCCAAATGGCTCAGAGTTCAAAGTATATTTATTATCAAAGTACATATGTCACCAAATACAACCGAGATTCTTTTCTTTGGGGCATACACAGTAAATTCAAGAAACACAATCAAATCAATGAAAGACCAAACCCAACAGGACAAACAACCAACGTGCAAAAGACACTAAACTGCGCAAATTCGAAAAAATATATAATAGCAGCAGTGAGAAGAGAGCATGTCCTGGATCGTAGAGTTCACTGATGATGGATATTGCTTTCCTGTAACAACACTCCGTGTAGATGTACTCAATGGTGGGGAGGGCTTCACTCATGATGAACTGCACTTTATCCACTACTTTTTATAGGATTTCCCATTCAAGGGCATTGGTGGGTTTCCATACCACGCTGTGATGCAGCCAGTCAATATTCTTGCTACCAAATCAATAGATACTTGTGTAAGTTTTAGATGTCATGCCAAATCTTAGCAAACTCTTAAGTAGAGGCCCTGTTATACTTTCTTCATATTTGCACTTATGTGCTGGGTCCATGACAGGTCCTCTGAAATGATAACAACCAGGAATTTAAATTTTCGGACCCTCACCACCTCTGATCCCCTGATGCAGACTGGCTCCTGGATTTTTGGTTTCTTCCTCCTTGGTCTTCCTGATGATGCACGAGAGGTTGTTGTTGTCACTCAGCCAGATTTCCAGTCCTCTTTCCTATACGCTCGTTTCTTCACCACCTTTGATTCAGCCAACAATGCTATCATTAGCAAATGTAAATATGGCATTAGAGTTGTGTTTCACCACACAGTCATATGTATAAAGCAAGTAGAGTCGGGTGCTAAGCACACAGTTTTGTGATGCACCTGTGTTGATGGAGATTGTGGAGAAGATGTTTTTGCCACCCAAAATGACTGGGGTTGGCAAGTGAGGAAACTGATGATCCAATTGCACAAGATGGTATTGAGGCCAAGGTCTTGAAGCTTATTGATTAGCTTTGCAGGGGGTGACAGTTTTGAATGCTGAACTGTCGTCGATAAAGAGCATCTTGATTATGCATCTTTGCTGTCCAGATTTCCCAGGGTTGAGTGAAGAGCCAGTGAAATGTCATCTGTTGTGATGATAGGCAAATTGGAATGGATCCAAGTTGCTTCTCAGACAGGAGTTGTTATATTTAATCACCAACCACTCAAAGCACTTCATCGCAGTGGATCTAAGTGTTACTGGGCGAAAGTCATCGAGGCAGGTTATCAATAAGTGCAAGATGTCCAAGAGTGATTTATTTTAATGTGGGTAGATGTTGCATAACAGTCACCATATCAGATAAACAGCGTCTGGTCAGAGTCAAACAGTAAGGCAAACCCTTTGAGCCCAAATGTCAACTTTCAAATATTTACCATTGTCCAGCAATCCTTAATTAGCTTCCATGTCTTCGCCTGATGGTACATGCACCAGGTTATTCTAACTGGAGGTCTGTGATTAGTGGTGTTCTGCAGAGATCTGTACTGAGACCTCTACTGTTTGTGATGTACATAAATGAACTGGATCAAAATGTAGATGGTGCTGTGGATAACGTAGAAGACTGGCAAAGAATACAGCAAGATATATCAGTGGCAGATAATGGCAGAAAAAAGGCAGATGGAATTTAAATCTGCCAAATGCAAAGTGTTGCACCTTGGAATCAAATGCAAATAAAAAGCACACTGTTAAATGACAAGACTCTTAGTGTTGATGGATAAAGTGATTTTGAGGTTGATTTCAGTGCTGTGGAGAGGCAGTTGAAGCACTCCCTGTTGGCTCAACAGGGCCTCAGCAAGAACAAATGGGGGCAAGTTCATTCCTTATTCTCTCAAGAGTTAAATAGGGGGTATATGTCTACGAAGCCAGTGTTCTGCTCTGGGTGTCAGATGTGGGATTTCCTGGAGACTACCAGACTCCCCAAAGGCCACATCTGTACCAGATGCATTGAGATACAACTCAATGAACTTCAACTTATTAGGGAAAATGAAGAGGTGATAGACAGGAGCTACAGGGAAGTAGTCACCCCAAGACTACAGGAGACGGGGGGGGGGGGGGGGGGGGGGGGGGGAAGAATGACAACCTTCCAGGGGAAGCAACAGTGGCCGTGCCTCTGGCACAGAATCTAGCCCGGTGGCTCAGAAGGGTAGGAAACTGAAGAGGATGGCAGCAATAATCTATAGTTAGAAAGACATATAGACAATTCTGTGGACGTGCTAAAGAAACACGGATGGTAGTTTGCCTTCCAAGTGCCAGGGTCTGTGATGTTTCTGAACGTGTCCACAATATCCTGAAAAGGGAAGGTGAGCAGCCAGAAGTCATGGTACATATTGGTACTAGTGACAAAGGTAGAAAAAGGGAGGACCACCTGAAAATAGAATACAAGGAAGCTGGTAGTCAGGACCTCAAAGTTAGTAATCTTGGGATTGTTGCCTGTGCCATGCAAAATGAGGATAGGAATAGAATGAAGTGGCAGATAAATGTGTGGCTGAAGAATTGGAGCAGGGGACAGGTTGCACTTGAACCTGAGGGGAACCAATATTCTTACAGGGAGATTTACTAGAGCTGTTGGGAGTGGTTTAAACTAAAAGACAGGGGGATGGGAACCAGTATGATAGAGCTGAGGATGAGCCAGCAGGTTTACAATTACATGGTGGATGAAATATGAATATAAGGACAAGCCAATGATTGGGTACAAATATAGACAGAGCAAAGAGTTAAATTGCACCACAGAGGCAAAATTCAAAGAGCAAAGAATGTAAGACTGAAAGTGCTGCGTTTAAATTTAATTTAAATGCGTGTAGCATTCAGAATAAGGTGGACAAACTCATGACGTAATTAGAGATTGGTCGGTATGACATTGTGGCCATCACTGAGTCATGGCTGAAAGAAAGCCAAAGTTGGGAGCTTAACATCAAAGGATATACTTGGTATCAAAAGGACAGGTGGGAAGACTAGGCAGTGGTGTGGCTCTGTTGGTAAGAGATGGAATTACATCTTTAGAAAGGGGTGACATAGGGTTGAATCTTTGTGAGTGGTGTTAAGAAACTGCAAGAGAGTTTAAAAAAAACATTATGGGAATCATATACATACTTCCAAATAGTAGCCAAGATGTGGGGTGGAGATTGCAAAGGGAGCTGGAAAAGAATGATATCACAATTGTAATGGGGGTCTTCAATATGGAAAGGGATTGAGAAAATCAGGTTGGTGTTGAATCACAAGAGAGGGAATTTATTGAATGCCTGTAAGATGGCTTTTTAGAGCAGCTTTTGCTTGAGCCTACTTGGGGAAAGACTATCTTTTTAGATCTTATTAGGGAGCTTAATGTAAAGGATTCTTTTGGAGGCAGTGATCATAATATGATTGAATTCATACTGCAATTTGAGAGGGAGAAGTGTAACTCACATGTATCAGAATCACAATGGAATGCTGAGAAGTGTGAGGTTCTACATTTTGGCAGGAATAATCCAAATAGAACATACAGGGTAAATGGTAGGGCATTGAGGAATGCAGTGGAACAGAGAGATCTAGGAATAACAGTGCATAGTTCCCTGAAGGTGGAGTCTCATGTAGATAGGGTGGTGAAGAAGGCTTTTGGAATGCTGGCCTTTATAAATCAGAGCATTGAGTACAGAAGTTGGGATGTAATGTTAAAATTGTACAAGGCATTGGTAAGGCCAAATTTGGAATATTGTGTACAGTTCTGGTCACCGAATTATAGGAAAGATATCAATAAATTAGAGAGAGTGCAGAGACGATTTACTAGGATGTTACCTGGGTTTCAGCACTTAAGTTACAGAGAAAGGTTGAACAAGTTAGGTCTCTATTCATTGGAGCGTAGAAGGTTGAGGGGGGATTTGATCGAGGTATTTAAAATGTTGAGAGGGATAGATAGAGTTGACGTGAATAGGCTGTTTCCATTGAGAGTAGGGGAGATTCAAACGAGAGGACATGATTTGAGAGTTAGGGGGCAAAAGTTTAAGGGAAACACGAGGGGGTATTTCTTTACTCAGAGAGTGATAGCTGTGTGGAATGAGCTTCCTGTAGAAGTAGTAGCGGCCAGTTCAGTTGTGTCATTTAAGGTAAAATTGGATAGGTATATGGACAGGAAAGGAGTGGAGGGTTATGGGCTGAGTGCGGGTAGGTGGGACTAGGTGAGATTAAGAGTTCGGCACGGACTAGGAGGGCCGGAATGGCCTGTTTCCGTGCTGTGATTGTTATATGGTTATATGGAATAAAGGGAGTTACAAAGGCATGAGAGGGGAGCTTGCCCAGGTGGATTGGAAGGGGATACTGGCACGGAAGGCAGCAGAGCAGAGACGACTGAAGTTTCTGGGAATAGTTCACAAGGCAATGGATCGATATGTCCCACAGATGGCAGGGATAGGCAACCATGACTGACAAGGGAAGTTAAGGAGTGCATAAAAGCCAAGGAAAGGGCATATAAGGTAGTAAAAGTAAGTGGGAAGTTGGATGATTGGGAAGCTTTTAAAATCCAACAAAAGACAACTAAAATAACTAAAAGATGAAATATGGGAGCAAAGTAGCCAGTAGCATAAAGCAGGACACTAAAAGTTTTTCAGCTATATAAAGAGTAAAGGGAATGAGAGTTGATATTGGACCACTGGAAAATGATGCTGGTGAGGTAGTAATGGGGGGGGGGTCAAGGAAAAGGCAGATGAACTTAACGGATACTTTGCATCAGGAAGACACTAGCAGTGTGCCAGAGGTTCGTGAGGGCCACTGCTATTACAAAGGAAAAGTGCTAGGCGAAACGAAAGGTCACCTGGATCAGATGGACTACATTCCAGGGTCCTGAGAGAGGTTGCTGAAGAGATTAACGGATGCATTGGTCATGATCTTTTAAGAATCACTTGATTCTGGCATGGTCCCAGAGGACTGGAAGATTGTAAACGTCACTTCACTCTTTAAGAAGGGTGGAATACAAAAGAGAGGAAACTCAATCTCAGTGGTTGGGAAAGTGTTGGAGTTGATTATTAAGGATGAGGTTTCAGGGCACTTGGAGACTAATGAAAAAATAAATCATAATCAGCATGGTTTCTGTAAAGTGAAATCTCATCTGATAAATTTGTTAAAGAGTTCTTTGAGGAAGTAACAAGCAGCAGGGTGGACAAAGGAGAGGCAGTGGATGTCACTTACTTAGAGTTTCAGAAGCATCTGATAAGGTGCCACATGTGAGGCTACTTAACATAAAATCCTATGTATGAAAGATACTGGCAAGGATAGAGGAATGGCCGACAGGCAGGTGGCAGTGAGTGGGATTAAATGAGACCTTTTCTGTTTGGCTGCTGGTGACTAGTGGTATTCCTCAGGGGTCAGTATTGGGACCGTTACTTTTCACATTGTTTGTCAATGATTTGGAAAATGGAATTGATGGCTTTGTGGCAAAGGTGCAGATGATACGAAGATAGGTGGAGGGGTAGGTAGTGCTGAGGAAGCAATGAAATTGCAGCATGACTTAGACAAATTGGAAAAAGGGGCAAAAAAGTAGCAGATGGAACAGTGTTGGGAAATGTATGATAATTTTAGTAAAGGAACAATAGTGCAGACTATTATCTAAACGGAGAAAATTCAAACATCAGAGGTGCAAAGGGACTTGGGAGTCCTTGGGTAAAGACTTCCAGAAATTGAGTCTATGGTAAAAAGGCAAATGCAATGCTGGCGTTTACTTCAAGGGGAATAGGATATAAAAGGAAGGAGATAATGCTGAGTCTTTATAAGATACTAGTCAAGTCACATTTGGAGTAACGGTTTTGGGCCTCATATCTCAGAAAGGATGTATTGACATTGGAGAGAGTCCAGAGAAGGTTCATGAGGATGGTTCCGGGAATAAAGGGGTTAAGACATGGGGATAGTTTGGCAGCTTTTGGGCCTATACTCACTGGAATTTAGAAGAATGCAGGGAGATCTCATTGAAACCTACTGAACATTGAAAGGACTAGATAGGGAGGATGTGGAGAGGATATTTCCTCTTGTGCAGGTATCCGGGACTAGAGGGCACAGCTTTATAATCAACGTTCTGCTTTTAGAATGGAGGTAAGGATTTTTTTTTAGCCAGAAAGTGGCAAATCCGTGGAATGCTCTGTCACAGACAGCAGTGGAGGCCAACTCTGTGGGTATATTTAAGTTGATAGTTTCCAGATCAGTCAGGGCATCAAGGGATATGGTGAAAAGGCAGGTGTATGGGGTTGAGTGGGATCTGGGATCAGCCATGATGGAATGGTGGAGCAAACTCGATGGGCTGAATGGCCCTATTCTGCTCCAATGACATGGTGTAATTTCCCTGCTCCATGAAAGTGGCTACACAGGTTGATAGGGTGGTTAAGGTGGCATATGGTGGCTTGCCTTTATTAGTCGAGCATGGAGCTCAAGAGTCAGAAAAGTACGTTGCAGCTTCTCAAACTCTGGTTAGGCTGGATCTGAAGTATTGCAAACAGTTCTGGTCACTGTGATAGGAAAGCTGTGGAGAGGGACAGAGGAGATTCACCAGGATGCTTACGGGCATGAGCTGTAAGAAAAGGCTGGATAAACTTGGGTTGTTTTCTCTGGAAAGGTGGAGGCTGAGGGGATACTTGACAGAGGTTGATACAATACAAGAGGCAAAGAAAAGACTAGATGGTATCTTTTTACCTGGCGTTGATGTGTGGGACTAGTATATTACACAGGGAGCGGTGGCTGCCTGCAATTTTCTGCTTGGGGTGGTGGTGGAGACAAATACAATAAAGGCATTCAAAAGCCCCTTAAGAGTGGGAGATAAATGTGCAGGAAATGGAAGGCTATGGACATTGTGTAGTCAGAAGGGGTTAATTTGGGGCATTTAGTTATTAATGCAACTAGTTTGGCCAAAGGGACTGTTCCTGTGCTGTACTGTTCTATATTCTATATGCCGCTCTGACACTTCTAAAATTTTGCAAATATAAAAGGGGGAAAAATTACATGAATTTCAATGACAAAACTAACATTGATTATTTAAAATTACTAGTCTTTTAAACCACATAATTCTGCAAAAATTATCCAGAGGCAGCTTGTGGAAAAAACTGAAGATAGGAATTACTGAACGATCTTAAATGACAATAGACTGAATTCTTATTGTCATGTCCCCTGAGATTCAGTGAAAAATCTGTGTTTACCAACCACTGGCTGGTTACTTACATTCATAGCAGTCATATCATTTTCATACGATTCCCTAATTTTTTTCATAATTTCTTCTTCAGCTCTGGAACACGCTTCAATGCTGCTTTTTATTGTGATGGTCCTCTCTGGGTTGTACAGCGTCAAGTCCTGTAAACTGCAGAACCAACAGTTTAAAAATTCATATGCTGTGAAGAGGAAAGTTAAAGGATCAAAAACTGAAATGTAGTTTTTCCAAAACTTACGGGGAAATGGTGATTTTAGTGTCCGTATCTTGCTCGATTTTTTTAAGGTTTCTTCCTTCTTTCCCAATGAGTCGTCCAACGAAGTTGTTGTGTGCTAAGATTTTTAAAGGGATTTCTTCTGTGCTGAAATGGTGTAAAAGTCCGATTTATTCCCAAGTAATTTTTGAGTGGTGGGGTAGAGATCGTCACATCATATGACATGGAATATAACAAACGAATTTCTGAGTATTCTGGTTAGTTCAGCTTAAACAAAAGATATCGAAACAGTCCTTTGTCTCACTCAGCTGTCAGGATAATACAAGAATAAATCGGTCTTCAAAAACTATAAGATCATAAGGAGCAGAATTAGGCCATTCAGCCCATCAAGTCCACTCTGCCATTTCATCATTGCTGATCTCAAATCCCATTCAACCCCTTATATACGTGCCCTCTCAACATATTCCTTGATGCCCTGACCAATCAGTAATCTATCAACCTGCTTTAAATTTACTCACTGACTAGGCCTCCATCGCTATCTGTGGCAGAGTATCCCATAGATTCAACACTCTTTGGCTAAAAAACATTCCTTGTTACTTTTGTTCTAAAAGGTTGATCCTCAATTTTGAGGCTGTGCTCTCAACTTCTGAATACCCCCACCAGAGGGAACATCTTCTCCACTTCCATCTTATCTAGTCCTTTCAACATTCGTTGGATTGAATGAGATCCCCCACACATTCCTCTAAATTCAAGCGAGTACAGGCCCAAAGCTGCCAAACGCTCATGTTAACCCCTTCATTCCCAGAATCATCCTTGTGAACCTCTGCTGGACTCTGCAATGACAATACATCCCCTCTGAGATAAGGGGCCCAAAACTGTTGACAATACTCCAAGTGTGGCCTGACTAGTGTCTCAGCATGATCTCGTTTTTATATTCTATTCCCCTTGAAATAAATGCCAACACTGCATTTGCCTTTTTTACCACAGACTCAAGCTGTGAATTAAACTTCTGGGAGTCTTACACAAGGACTCCCAAAGTCCCTTTGCACCTCTGATGTTTGAGTTTTCTCCCCATTTAGATAATAGTCTGCACTATTGTTCCTTTTACCAAAATGTATCATATATTTTCAAACACTGTATTCAATCTGCCACTTCTTTTGTCCATTCTTCCAATTTGTCCAAGTCTTGATGTAACTGCATTGCTTCCTCAGCGCTGCTACCACTCCACCTATCTTAGTATCATCTGCAAACTTTGCCACAATACCATCAATTCCACTATCTAAATCAATGTGAAAAGTAGCAGTCCCAATATTGACTTCTGAGGAACACCATTAGTCACTGGCAGCCAACCAGAAAAGGTCCCCTTTATCCCCACTAGCTGCCTCCTGCCTGTCAGCAATTCCTATATCCTTGCCTGTATATTTCCTGTATCGCCACAGGATTTTATCTTGTTAAGTAGCCTAACAGATTTGTCAGGCAAGATTTTCCTTCACAGAAACCATGCTGATTTTGACTTATTTTATTATTAGTCACCAAGTATTCTGAAACCTGATCCTTAATAATGGACTCCAACACTTTCCCAACCACTGAGGTTAGGGTAACTGGCCTATAATTTCCTCTCTTTTGTCTTCCTCCCTTTTTAAAAAGTGAAGTGACATTTGTAATTTTGCTGTCTTCCAGGACCATGACAGGATCAAGTGATTCTTGAAAGATCATGATCAATGCATCCGTTATCTATTCAACAATCTAAAACATTCGCTATTATGGCTGCCTTTGTGGCATCCTACGCCAACTCAGTAAGTAGTACCACACATAAACACAAACAGATGGAGGAACACATCAGGTCTGGCAGCATCCATGGAGGGAAATGAACAGATGACATTTTAGGCCAAGTTTCTTTATCAGGACTGATAACAATCTCCAGCATCTACAGAGTCTCTTGTGCCACAGGAAAGAGTGCATAGGGATCACCCTAACTGGGAGATTCTCCAACCTATGCTTACGTTCAGTAATGTATAGAGCACTACAATTTGGCCTCAAGATCAACATTTGCAGATGCATGAAAGATTATTATTTTATTTATTTTTCCTCTGCTAGATTATATATTGCATTGAACTCCAGCTGCTAAGTACACAATTTTCATGTCACATGCCGGTGGTAATAAACCCGATTGTCAATTGTCAAGTTGGGTGTAAAGTACTTCTGACTGAAGTAAGATCACATTGTAACCTACCGAACATTGAAAGGACTACCAGAGGAGTCTTGGACACAGCCTCAGGATAGCAGAATGTCCATTTAGAACAGAGATTTGTGGGAATTTCTTAACCAGAGGGTGGTGAATTTGTGAAATTCATTGCCACAGACGGTTGTTGAGGTCAAGTCATTAAATATATTTGAAGTGGAGGTTGATAGGTTCTGGATTAGTCAGGGTGACAAAGGTTAAGAGGAAAAGGCAGGAGAATGGGGTTGAGAGGGATAATAAATCAGCTACGATGGAATGGTGGAGCATTGGACTGAATGGCCTAATTTTACTCCTATATCTTACGTGAGTAGTATTAGTATTCTATGCTGCCCATGAACAAATACTGAATTCAAACTGTTTATTACACAAGGCTAATGGGTCATAATCCATCAATTTAAAAATGAAAATCTGGCTATGATGCAGGTGCAAATTAAACTGTTCACACAGGGATGGAAATACAAAAGATTTTACTTCATACACGTACAATTTAGTATCCTGAGCTTCTTTCTGCATGATTTCCATGATCATCTTGCAAGCAGCAGAACACCCCTCGGGTGTTGAGTGAATACTTATTGGTTTCTCAGCAGCACCTGCGTTGTCTTTGCGATGGATGTCAATCCTACATATAGAAACACAGCATTCATGTATCAGCAGAGTCTAGCTACTACTACAGGATAGAAATAAATCCAATTCTGGACACAGTGAAAAACATTGAATCAAAAATTTAGTACTGCACTCTCCCCTATTGCTCCAACCCTTCCATCCTTTCTACCGGAAGATGTTCACAGCTACCCCAGCCCGTGCAACAGCTCTTCATTGTTTACTCACCGTAATAGTTTATATGCCCAATAACCCAAACCCATCCCTTTGGGCCTGGAGTCGTCACTGAGTTCAGCACAAACCTATAAACAGTAGAACTGACAATCTCCACACTGACTCTTTCTAGTTCACAACATTTCAGCACAGAAAATCAGCACCACTGTTTGACAGAGAGATGCCCAAGGTGCTTTGATTCAATATAATTTTTAACTGTTCAACAAGACATTGCAACAAGCTTTAACTGGTCACAGACAGAACAAGTTATTTGTGAGCACAATTTGCACACCAGAAAATAAAATTTCCAAGACAAATATCCTAGGTTTCAAATAGTGTAAAATACATAAAAGGTAGCCATGGGATTTTCTGATCGTTAATTGAAAGCCAAGCCAGCTGCCATCTAATACTAGGCCAGATGGAAAGGTAAAGGAAAATCCACAGTATATGGATTTGAGCAAATGAAAAATTCCCATGCTGCAGCCAACATCTGTTTACCCCATCAAGTATGAACAGATCTGGAAAGTAAACCAGCCCCTGTCTCACCCATCTCAAGCACCACAGCAAAATGAAGGCTCTTGCTTAATCAAGATGAATTCACAAATCAGTCCACCCAGCCAGAGGTAACCTCCCTGGCCAAAAATCACTCCCCCCTCCCTCCCCAGTCCCTGGCCAACCCAAATGGGCATGGATCTTTCCTTTCCGCCTCCACTGACCCTCTCAACAAGAGTGTTGGCAAGCAACTGAAATACAGATAAAAACAATAGGTCATGAAAGCACCAAATTCGTAAAGATGCAACAGGAGAGACTAACGAACACACTAATGAGAGAAAAGCAGATAGAAAAGCACATCTCAAACAAAACCATAAACCATCACATTAAGCCATGGTTATTGTCGCATTTACATTCAAATCAGAATCCAAGCTAAATTATCAGTGACAGAGACATTTGCACATAAAATTCTGTACAATAATTTAAGTCTTTTCCACTAATGCTACTGATCACCAATCTTAGTCTAGCATCCCACAAGATAACTGAAGGAATACTGTAGTTGGGTGTGCTGTCTTTCTGTGGAACAAGCCAGTGAGCTCACAAGAGTGAACAGAAACATCCAGATGAATAGAATTAATGCAGGCAAGTGGGATTAGACAAGGCATGATGGTGGCATCAATGCAGAGGGTCAAAGGTCCTGCTTCTGTGTGGTCCAATCCCAGGACTCAAATGTGCTCAGACTGGTGAGAAAATGAACCTCCTGGACCGCCTTACCAAGAGTACTGGTCTTAATGTAGTCAATATTGCTCCACATCAAAGTTTACGATTTGTGCTCAAGAATAAAAAAAAATACTATCAACTCAGTTCAAATAGTTTGATAGTATAAATATTGTATTTGTACTAGACAGCCAGGTTATTTGCAATGCCCAATTCAAGTATTCTGAGCACCAAGGTTCAAAGTATGAATATGTGTATCTTACAGAGTTGATGGGACTTGATGATTGTTACAACATTAGACGATTGTGATTCTGATGTAATCTGCAACATTCTGGGACCCAAAAGTACATGTCATTTTAATCTTTTAATTGATATTGAGCTCATCTCTAAATCTCAAGGTCAAGTGGAAAGGAGCTGCTACAAGAACATTTTTCTTTAATACAGTCGGCCCTCTTTATTCTTGAGTTCTGCATGTACGAATTCAACAAACCGCGAATCGAGAAAACCCGGAAGTGCTCTTCCAGCACTCGTTGCTCGAGCATTGTTCATCTCGTATCTCATTCGTTCACTACTTTGTTCCAGTGAAAAAATGGCTCCTAAAAAGCAATTACGTGGTCAAAGCAATTCCTCAAAGGCTAAGAGGGAGCATAAAGTGCTATCTCTCACCAAGAAATTAGAAATATTAGATCTTTTGAAAAGAGGCACGTCGCTTTCCGAAGGGGGCCATAAGGTCAGTAAGAACAAATCGAGCATTCACACAATAAAGCAGAAAGGAGCTGAAATTCATGGAAGTGTTAGTGCTGCCTCCTACAACAGCAAAAATGGTCTCTCTGGTTCATAATAAAGTGCTTACGAAGACTGAGAAAGCATTAAGTGTGTAGCTAGAGGACATGTCACAGAAGCATATCCCTGTCGATGGCCAAATTATAAGTGAAAAAGCTCATCGTCTCTATAAGCACTACTGTGACGGGGTTGATGAGGGCAAAAGAAAGGCATAAGGCTAGCAAGGGATGGCTTGCTATGTAAAGTGCTACAGCCTCAAGAACGTAAAGATCATGGGAGAGTCAGCGTCTCGTTCTTTCGCTGCTGTAATCTAGAGATGATTAAAAGTTTTACTTGTTGTTTGATCATTGTTTGCCTTGTGTCTCGTTCATTTGCTGCTTGTGCTGTGAGCGAGAGGAACATGTAGTTTTTTTTCTTGTCAATATTCCCTAAACATTACAGTATAACTAGTTACATAGCATTTATATCGTATTAGATATTATAAGTAATCTAGAGATGATTTAAAGTATATGGGAGGATGTGCAGAAGCTATATGCAAATATACCATTTTATATGGGGGACTTGAGCATCCACGTTTTTTGTGTCCGCGGGAGGTCCCAGAACTAATCCCTCACAGATAAAGAAGGCCGACTGTACATCATTTAGTTTTGGCCAAAGCTGCGCTTCTTGCGAATCACTACTCTACATGTCAGTCACCAGTGATACTGCTGATACCTTAGAACTGGGGCTCCCAACCTTTTTTACCAATACGCAAGGGGTTCATGGACCCCTGGTTTGGAACCCTTACCTTAGAAGCTGTGTCCATAAGAAAATGAAAAGAATCATGGAGATGTAAGAAAAAATATAAATTTATTCCTAACCCTAGTTCCAGAACAATTTCATCATGATAAGTGTGACAGTTTGTTCCAAAACTGTATTACTGATATGTAGATAATTAACTGGATAAACTGTGATAGGATGTTTCCATATCTTTGCTTAGATTTGTTACAACTCCAAATAAAAAAATACTCTGTACTTCAACTAAATCAGATCAATTTTGATTATGCATTAAGAGATTGTTTATCCTCACAATATTTTGTTGCACTTGTGTTCCCATCAAGATGACTTATCTAACCTTAAGTTCAACCTTGGCACCTGCTGCGTCAGTATCCCAAAAAGCATTTTAATTGTATCCACATAAAAGCCATTTTTAAAAATATCTTGTCGTCCTTTTCAATCCCCACATATTTGAGTCAACATTTATATCGATCCAGACTAGTTAGGATTTAAAGATCTTCTCATCTAGCACATTCTTCACCCCCACCACCAAACCAAACTCAAAATGGATACAAAAACCTACATCAACAAACAACAAAATGACGAGTTGTTAACATTCGCTGCAAGTGGAATCCTTACTTTGACTGCGTTTGTTTTGTGATATTTCGGATTGTGGCTCCTTCCTTCCCAATAATGGCACCAACAAACTGGGTTGGAACTACAATTCGCAAAGGAACATCAGATTGTTGTTGTTTTGGCCTAGCCATCCCACTGGGAGACACTTGCCGGGGTGGACCGCGTTGTCCAAAACCACGCCGAGATTGTGAAGGCGCCTGCTGTGAACTTTGCTGACCGGCCATCTCATCGGGGATGTAGGTTACTTTCAGCGAATGATCCTCCAGCACGTAGCCGTTAAGTTTTTCAATTGCCCTATTCAAAGTAGTTATTTATAGATGATTAAGTTGAAGCATTAGATAAAAATTAAGGTTTTAATGATAAAGAAAAATAGTAAAACACTACATATGCTAAAATACTGCAATAAATGCTGGTAGTACTCAGCTAACCAAGTTACTTTGGAGACAGGTATAAGATTGAACTTGATTCATTTACCTTCCACAGATTACCTTCTGCCCTATAGATTATTTCTAGCAATTCCCTGTTCTTGTTTAATAATGTAAAAACTCAAAAGACAAACTCTGAAATTCTAATCAAATTCTGGAAAACAAAATATTGTAAACATTACACATTCTGTAGATGCTAGAAATCTTGTGCAACACTCAGCTCAGTGTGTGTTGCAGAAATGATCAGAAGCTGATCACTGATTCAGGATAGTGTTAATTCATCAAAACCATATCACAAAGGCACTAATACTCTTTACATGTAGGAGGCACAGATGAAGTGGACCACAGTGGCTTTCTCCCAGGCCTGCAAAAGGGCATAATTTTAAGGATAGTGGGAAAGTACAAGGGAATGTCAGAGGTAGTTTCTCTTTCTTTAAGAGTGGTAAGAGCATGGAACTTATTGCCAGGAGAGATGGTAGAGGCAGATACATTAGGGATATTTAGGAGACTTTAATGATGAACTAAAATGAGCATTTTGCATCAGTCTTCACTGTGGAAGACAGTAGCAGTGTGCCAGATGTTGAAGGGTGAGAGACGTGACTGCAGTTATTATTACAAGGGAAAAGGTGCTCAAAAAGCTGAGAGACGCAAGGGTACATAACTCACCCAGACTAGATGAACTGCACCCTAGGGTTCTGGAAGAGGTAGTGCTAGAGATTGTGGTGGCATTAGTAATTGTCTTTCAAGAATCATTGGACTCTGGCTTGGTGCCCGAGGACTGGAAAATTGCAAATGTAGCTCCACCCTTTAAGGAAGGAGGGAGGTAGCAGAAAGGAAATTATAGACCTGTTAGCCTGACCACAGTGTTTGGGAAGATGTTAACAGTCACTTGTTAAGGATGAGGTCATGGAGTACTTGGTACCACAGGACAATATAGTACAAAGTCAACGTGGTTTCCTTAATGGAGAATCTTGCCCGATGAACCTGTTGGAATTCTTTGAGGAGATTACAAGTAGGATAGATCAAGGGGATGCAGATGATATTGTATATTTGGACTTTCAGAAGGCCTTTGACAAAGTGCCACACATGGGGCTGCTTACCAAGTTAAGGGCCCATGGTACTACTGGAAAGTTACTGGCATGGTTAGAGCATCAGCAGATTGGTAGGATGCAGTGAGTGGAAATAGAGGGATCTTCTTCTGGTTGGCTGCCAATGACTAATGGTGTTTTGCAGGGGTTGGTATTGGGACCACTTTTTTAATGCTGTATATCAATGAATTAGATGATGTAACAGATAGCTTTGTTGCCAAGTTTGCAGATGATACGAAGATTAGTGGAAGGGCAGGTAGTGTGCAGGAAACAGGTAAGCTGCAGAAGGACTTAGATTAGGAGAATGGGCAAGTGGCAAATGAAATACAATATTGGAAAATGCATGGTCATGGCACTTTGGTAGTAGAAATAAATGTGCAGAGCATTCCAAAAATCTGAGATGCAAAGGGACTTGGGATGCCTTGTGCAGAACACCCTAAAGCTTAACTTACAGGTTGAGTCAGTAGAAAAGAAGGCAAATGCAATGTTAGCATTCATTTCAAGAGCAGGGAGGGATGTGATGCTGAGGCTTTATAAGGCAATGGTGAGGCCACACCTTGAGTATTCAGAACAGTTTTGGATTCCTTATCTAAGAACAGATGTGTTGACATTGGAGAGGGTTCAGAGGAGTTTCATGTTTGAAGGCTCTGTGTCTGTACTCGCTGAGATTTAGAATGTGAGGGGATCTCATTGAAACGTCCAGTCAGATCAGATGCGGAAAGGATGCTTTCCACGGTGGAGGAGTTTAAGACAGGAGGGCATGGCCTCAGGATAGAAGGCTGTCCATTTAAAACAGAGACGCTGAGAAATTTCTTTAGCTAGAGGGTAGTGAATTTCTGGAATTTGTTACCACAAGCCACTGAGGAGGCCAGGTCACTGGGTGTATTTAAAGCGGAGCTTGCTAGGTTCTTGATTGGGTATGGCATCAAAAATAACAGGGAGAAGGCCGTGGAACGGGGTTGAAGAGGGGGAAAAAAGGATCGACCATGATTGAATGGCAGAGCAGACTCTATGGGCCAGATGGCCTAATTCTGCTTTGTCTTATGGTCTTAATGCTTTTCAGAAGACCCAGCACTATCCCCTTCTTAATCTCGCCATGTCTCAACACATTAGCAAAC
The DNA here is from genome assembly GCF_048418815.1 of Hemitrygon akajei. Taxonomy (NCBI): domain Eukaryota; kingdom Metazoa; phylum Chordata; class Chondrichthyes; order Myliobatiformes; family Dasyatidae; genus Hemitrygon; species Hemitrygon akajei. Next base: position 72,144,877 of record NC_133143.1, on the reverse strand, counting down.
CCCATTGTCTTTACTATCCTCCAATTACTTCTCCATGGTAAAAGCTAACAAAGTACTCATTTAGTGCTGTTCTGTTCCACTGTTTTCACCATTCTCCAAATCCTTTTCCTCAGTAAAAATTGACACAATGTACTCATTTAGTACCTCAGCCCCTCTAAGAATGACATTCCTCCTTTATCTTTGAGTGGATCTACCCTTTCCTTGGTTAGCCTCTTTTTCTAAATGGCTTGGGATTTTCATGGTCCCTTTTGGACTCCTTAATTGCCTGATTCAATGCTTCCTGCTATTTTTATATTCCACAAGGCCACAGTCTGATTTTAACTTCCTAAACCATACGTTTGCTTCCTTTTCCTTCCTGACTAAAATTGGGACTTCCTGAGTCATCAAGGTTCCTGTTCTATTCTTGTTCATACTTCTGACCAGATATGCTGATCTTGAACACTGATCAGCTGATTTTAAAGCAATCCCCACATGTCAGACATGGACGTGTCTAACAGCAGCTTCTTTCAGTTAACATCCCTCAGTTCTGGTCGTATCTTGTTGTAATCTGCCCTCCCCTTACTCAATTTAGTATTTTCCTGCAAGACCCAATTTTATCCTTACTCATAACTACCCCAAAACATTAGTTGTGGTCACGAATCCAAAGATGTTCATCCACTATCAGCCACCTCTTGCCACTTCAATTAAACCCACCCGAGCAACACTAGCAAATCCCCTGGTGAGGATATCGGTCCCCTCCAGTTCAGATGAAATAATCTTGTTTTTAGAGGCCCCACATGCCCTTAGAACAGAGCCTAATGTTCCATAAATCTGAAGTTTTCCCTCCTGCACCATCTTCTTAGCTACATTTCTTTGACACAGAGTGATAACAGCATTGAATCCCATGGCAGGACCTCATCCTGGCTCCTGCCTCTGTCATCAGAGCCTACATGGACCACAACCTTCCCCTCTCAGAATGTCTTGTCCCAGTTGTGAGATACCACCCACTCTAGCACCTGGAAGGCTACTGTAGATAAAATGGCAACCAGGGAACACATTTGCGTTGCTGAAGGGAACAGCCACAGGGAATCCTTAACTGTCTGCTTACTCCCCTTCTTCTGGTTGTGTCACCCATTTATCTACATTCTACACTCCTAAGGTGTGACTACCTCATTAAAACTCAAGGATCTCTTTAGTCTTCCACTTCATCCACCCGATTCTTGACCTGGTCTGCCGGGAGCTGCTGTTCCTACAGATGTGGGCAGAGTGCAACCTGAACATTGGATGTAGTTGCTATGAGATCAGAGCATGAATGATATTAACACAAGATTCTGGAGGAATTTGGTAGTCAGACAACTGCTGATTGGACAGTCAGCCAGATTGAAGGGTCTTGACACAATATGTCAACTATCAATTCCTTTAACAGATGGGTGCCTGATCCACTGAGTTCTCCGATATCTGTGTGTTGCTCCAGAATCCAGCATCTGCAGACTTGTCTATAAAATTAAGTCTTTGCAAGTGAGACCACATCTGGCACCTTGCAATGGATTTAAGCTGTCTTCTTTAAGAAAGGGTAAATTGCCTAGAAGACAATCAGCAGAAAATTTACCAGACTGATTTTGGGTTTGAATAGAATTCCTTATAGGAAATATTGAGCACATTGAAGTTCAAAGTTCAAAAGTTCAAAGTACATTTTATTATCAAAGTACATTTATATCACCATATACAACCCTGGGATTCATTTTCCTGTGGGCATGCTCAGCAAATCTATAGAATAGTAACTACAACAGGATTAATGAAAGATCATTGGAATGTAGAAGACAACAAACTGTGCAATTGCAAATATAAATAAATAGCAATAAATAACGAGAACATGAGATGTAGAGACCTTGAAAGTGAGATTGCTGTTTGTGGGAAACATTTCAATGATAGGGCAAATGAAGTGAAGTGTAGTTATCCCCTTTTGTCCAGGAGTCTGATGGTTGACTGGTAGTAACGGTTCTTGAACCTGGTGGTGCGAGTCCTGAGGCTCTTGTACCTTCTTCCTGATGGCAACAGTGAGAAGAGAGCATGATCTCTCTTCTGCCCATTCTACAGCCGGGGTTCCCAACCTGCAGACCTCTTGGTTAATGGTAGGGGGATCCATGGCATTAAAAAGGTTGGGAAACACTGATCTACAGTTTTTATTGTCAACTTGTAACATAACAGACACAAAAAGCTGGAGGACTGCTGGAAAGGAAGCAATAATTTTATTCCTTGTATTATCCTTTATACTTTATTCCTTTTATCGACTCTATATTCTTTTCCATTATTGCTCCCGATGTGCTGAGTTACTCTGGATTTCCAGCATCTGCAGAAACTTGTGGATAACATAATAACATAATTGCCTCCAACAATGCACTTGGACCTACCTGATATGGCCATCTGTGCTTTATATTAATTAGGGGCCTAGCATTTAAAGTTCTGAGAGGCAGAAAGGAAAACCAAGAAATAATATTTTTCTTGTACCTTCAGATGAAAGATACTTGTGTAGCAAATTATAACCAATATCAGGAAGTTCTACCATTGGAGAAGGGGTACAGGAGCCTGAGGATGCACCCTCAACATTTTAGGAACTGCTCTGTCCCCTCCACCATCAGATTTTTGAATGCACCATGAACACTACCCCAGTTTCGGAACAGCTTATTTTAAAATATATTCTTATTGTAATTTATATTAAGTTTTATGTATTGCACTGTACTGCTACCATAAAACAACAAATTTCATAACTTACGTTAGTGATAATAAACTTGATTCTAAAGTTCATAAAGCTCAAGTTTCCAAAATTGGAGGAATCAGAAATTCAGTTAAAGATTCTTATATGTACTGACACACTGGAAGTTGAGCAGTACAATGGAATACTTACTGTCTAGCATGTTCCTTGGTAGAATATGTAACATTCACTACTGCTGTTTCTGTCTCCGTGTTTACTGCAGAAGATAAAGTGCAGAGAATTACGATATTTTAAAAACATTTAGGGATACCTTAATTTCATTAGGCAGAATTCACCCGGACTGTTAAGGTTTAAGCTCACCATATATGTTACGTGTTACGTTGTGTTATTACATTTGGGGGATGGGCACTTTTCCCCCTGATATATATATATATATATATATATATGATGCAGCCATTTGTTTGCTAGGGGAATAAAGTGTATGGTAGAAGTAATTACACTTGTGTCAATTTTTGTCAATGCTCCAAATTGGTGGCCCCAATGCTCCTCCAGACGATTCCAGATTGCAAATGCCGTTGCTCTCAAGCTCCCTGATTTCTGGCAGGACCATGCCACTGTTTGATTTGCTTAGGCAGAGGCCCAGTTCGCAGTTCAGGGAATCTCACAAGACAACACACAATATTACTACTTTGTTGCAGAGTTAGACAGCTCTAGGGTGACTAACAGCACCTCTTGGAAGTCAGCACTCTTAAGCAACTCCTTCTAGAGACTTTTGGACTCTTCCGAGTCTGAGTGTTGCATTGGCTCCTCTCACTGCCTGGTTTAGGTGGCTCCAAGCCGTAGGAATTGATGAACCACATGTTGCCCCTCCTTGGCAAACATCTGCCATGTTTCATCTTCAGAGAGCTTTTCCTGTGAGAACTACCAGGCGCGCTGCGGTCGGCTCTGGCTAGCTCTTTCCTCAAAGACTTCCAGGCTCAAGCAAGAGAGGCTGACAAGGCGTTTTCCATCACCAGAGGGGCTGTGCGACCGTGTGGCTGGACGACTTTGCTGCCTCGCCACCACCTAAACATGACACAGCTGGCAGTTGAGCTGCCACAGCTCAACAATGGTCTCCTACCCTGCGTTTCTACCACACGAGGTTTGGGCCGAGAGCTAAGAAATGCCGCCCACTCTGCAGGTTTAAGGAGTTGGGAAACTGAACAGCTGATGCCCATTAGCTGCCATGGGTGCTGGCAGGTCAGGCAGTTTGTCATTTGTTACAGACTGTTTCCAGGTGCCCGGGTGAGCAAGAAATAATATTGCCTGTAACAAAATTGGACATACAAACAGGGGAATATGGACTGTCTCTCAAGGGTGCAAATGGCAGTGCCTTCCGGACTTTTAGTAAGCACAAGATAGTGCTGTGCTTTGGCGGGCAGAAGTTCCACTGGAATTTTGTGTTGGCGGTGGTATCTACACCCCTGCTGGGGGCCGGCTTCCTCTCTGCCAACAGCCTTCTTGTTGATGTCCAGAACCAGTGCTTTGTCAACACAAGAGACTTTCTACCACCACACTCAGTGCCACCAGCACTTCAAAGTTCTCCAGCTCCCTTTCCGCCACGGACAACTTCCTCCGCCTCCTGAGTTCCCGGACCTAACTGAACTCACCTTCTCCTCCTCCACCGCTAAACATAGGGTGCAGCACCCCATGCTCGCCACCAGCCTGCCAGTTCATGCTTGCGCAAGGTGCCTCGACCCAGAGAAGCTAGCCATCACCAAGGCTGAGCTTGACAGCATGGAGTGCTGGGCATCGTCAGGCGGTCCAGCAGTCCACAAGCTTTCTGCCCACACTGCATGAAAACTCAGGTCAGATGGTGTCTATGTGGCGATTACCACTGCCTCAAGATGCCACAGCCCCTAACCAATCCCCCACCCCACACATCCAGGATTTCTCTGCCCACCTGGCAGGGAAAATTATTTTCTTGAATGTGGACCTCGTTCGCGGTTATCACCAGGTCCCTGTCCACCCAAGTGACATTCCTAAAACCGCTGTTATTACACCGTTTAGTTTGTTTGAGCAACTATGGACAGTGTATTCAGGGATTTGCCATTCCTGTTTATTTACCTAGATGACATTTTGGTAGCCAGCTCTTCTATGGATGCACATCTCTTACACTTGAGAACCCTTTTCAAATGTCTTAGTCAGCATGGTCTTACCATCAACATGGTGGTGCCGGTTTGGACTGTCCGTGGTAATTTCCCCAGACACCGCCTCAATGCAGCAGGGGAAGATCCCCTGCTGGCTAAAGTTGAGGTCATTAAGTACTTCCCTCAGCCAATCACCATTAAGGTCCTGTAGGAGTTTTTTGACATGGTGAACTTTTATCACTGTTTTGTCCCCAAAGCAGCTCAGCTCAAGTGCCCCCTTTACAAGGTCCTCAGGGCAAAGCAGCCGAGCATATCATTGACTGGATGGAAGAAAGGACCAAAGCATTCTCTGACATTAAGCATCGTCTAATGCAATGTTCTTGGTGCAGCCCCTCCCAGACGTACCAATCGCTCTCACCACGGAAAATCAGATTGCAGTATCAGTGTGGTGCATGAACAGTTGCTCAATGGCGTTTGGCAACCTCTCACCATTTTTAGCTACCAGCTTCATCCCCACAAGGACAGCACGTTCGACCGTGAGCTTCTCAGCTTGTACTTGGCAGTGGAGCATTTTCATTTTCTCCTATAGGGCCGTTCATTTACAGCTTTTGTGGGTCATAAGCCCTTAACATTTGCTGTGGCTAAGGTCTCTGAACCTTGGTCTGCTTGATAGCAGCGCCATCCCTCGTTTATTTCAGAGTTCACCATGGCCATCCAGCACATCACAGGGAAGTGTAACCTCGTAGCTGACTGCCTTTCCTGATCCTTCACTGGTGCTGTCCATTCGGGTATGGACTATGCTCAGATGATGGCAGACCACGTTTCGGACCCAAATGTGCAGGTGGTGCGTTCAGCAGACACAAGGTTGAAACTGGTAGACGTTGCTTTCAGTGACAGTGGTGTTTCACTACTGTGAGATGTGTCAATGGGGCGACCCAGACCGGTTGTGCAAGACAGCTGGTGGCAGCCTGCTTTCGATGCGGTGCACAGACTTTCTCACCGGGCTGCAACGCATCGTAGAAACTGGTGACAGAAAAGTTTGTGTGGCACAGGCAAGACGGATATTAGGGACTGGGCTAGGAAGTGTTTAGCATGTCAACTCGCAAAGGTACATCGCGGAGGTGGTGTGAGGGTTTGTTGGCTCATGGATCACTTGGTTCAGCATCCTGTCAAATATCTCTTCAGACAGGGATGCAGATTACGTCCGAGATTTGGTGTGTGGTTGTCTGTGATCTGCGAATCAAACTGCACCGGACCATGGCTTATCACAATGGTCTGTGTGAGCTGTTCCACTGCTCAATGAAACCGGCTCTCTGTGCATGCCTCAGTGAGTTGTTCGGTGACAGACTGCCGTGGATCATGTTGGGCATGAAGACAGCCCTAAGGCAACCTTCAGTCCTCTTCTGTGGAGCTCGTTTTCAAGCAACCTCTGCGGGTGCTTGGAGAGTTTCTCCCAACATCAATGGCCTCATGGTCCACTTCACAGCAGCGGTCAGATTTTATGGACAGCTCCAAAACTTTTATTTCGGTGCCCACGACATGGTCTGCCATGGTCACACCTGTTGCTGGGTCTGCAGGTGGTGAAATATGTGTTTGTGCATCATGATGGATATCAGGGTCCCCCGCGGACGCCTTCTGACTTTGCCGCGCACCCAGACTTTGTCTGTTAGGGTGAATTCTGGAGAGGGCGGGGGTCGTGTGCAGGGACTACTTAATTTCATTAGGCAGAATTCACCCAGCCTGTTAAGGGTTAAGTTCACCATATAAGTTATGGGTTATGTTGTACACACACATACATACACATCCCACACGCTTTAGGGTTAGGGTTATACATACACACACACATTATGCCATCGCCATGTGTTAGGTGTTTGAAGAATAAAGTGTACATTAGAAGTAATTACACTCCTGTTGATTTTTGTCAACACTCCTACAAACAAAACATTTCTTAGCTACATACCTTGCTCACAACTCTCCACTGAACCGTACTGAGCTAATAAACCATCCAAGACCTATAAAAAAGGAATGGTAAGTGGATAGTGAATATGCTGCAGAACATTTGCCTTCCATACAATTTGGGGTTACTGCAATCTTTAAAAACAAAATACTTGTATACATATGACACATACACTGTCAGAACATTTTAAACATCTGAGACTGAAATCATTGCTAAAATTCTCTTACCAAATGGGAGTTTTCTATATCAGGGGTCACCAACCTTTTTTGCACCGCGAACCAGTTTAATCTTGACAGTATTCTTGTGGACCGGTTGATCGGGGGGGGGGTTAATCACAACCGGAATATAGTTGATAAGTCAACTAGAAGTCACTTATAAGTGGCTAATACACTCAATTTCGTTTCTAAAAGGGTTTATCTAACAAATTTAATATTAAACACACAGCGCATACTTTCCTTGTATGAACATACAAAATCGTTGCAACACACCAATATCACTGAATCAGAGGGAGCCCTGGGCTTGTTTCCCTGCAACAAGACGGTCCCATCGAGGGGTGATGGGAGACAGCGATACATGAAGGGGGTTCCTTATGTCCAGTCTGTTCCACAATTTAGTTTTCGTGGCTCTCAGCACTTGATGCTGTCCCGCTTGCTCATGTTTCATTTCCGCTCAAAGATATTCAGTGGGTTTGTCTTTAAGTGCAGGGTGCTTGGACTCAAGGTGCTGAAGCAGTTTTGAGAGCTTCACTGCTTCATTAGGCAGCCTCCTACCCACCCGCCGCCTTGGCCAGGTGAGGCTGGTCGTGGGTGGGGTGAGAGGACAAGGTAAGGGCCGGAGGTCCCTGTACCAGGACCGTGGCAGTCACAGTCTGGAGAGTGTGACTGACCGAGAGAGGAGTGCGACCGGGCGTGCCCGCCCCCTTGTAGGTAGGTAGGATTTATCAGCCGAGGAATGACTTTCAGAAGATCGCAGCAAGGTAGCGGCTCTGCTACTTATGAAACCCTGAGCCTGAATTAAGTTGTCTGCGAATATTTTAGCACTGGGTTTCCCATGAACATTCGGTGTGCTAAACAGTTTTAGAGGTGGCGCCCATCTGTCCGCGCTCCAGCACAAACCCATGCAGAGCTTTTCAATACATTTGCAATATCTTCCCATTCCAATTATAATTCATTCCCACTCCTTTTGCAATTCCTTCCCAATCCATTTCTAACTCATACCCACTCCAGAAGGGAAAAGGATAATTTTGAAAGGTTGAGTAAATTTCTAATTCACAACAGTATCATGACTTCGTACAAAAGAAAGCAAGAGTCATAAGGACAGATTGAACAGATTAGGACTCGGGAGAGAAAGATGAAAAGTTTAAGGGGCACGAGAGGAAATTTCTCCACTCAGAGGGTCGTGAGTGTGGAACAAGCTGCCAGCACAAGTGGTGCATGTGATGTTTAGAAGTTTGGATAGGTACGTGGATGGGAGGGGTACGGTGCAGATGCAGGTCAATGGAACTAGGTAGTTTTAAGTGGTTAGGCATGGATTAGAATGGCCAGCTTGTTCTGTACTTTTCTACAACTCTAAAACAGCGACAGGTAATTTGGGAACCCATGCTCTATGGTAAACCTGGATATTCCAGGCGTTCTGCTTTCCTCCTACAGTCCAAAGACCTACTAGATGGGCTAATTGGTTACTGCAAATTGCCCCATGATTAGATTAAGGTTTATCAGGATTGGGGGCTTCTGGTTGCCTTCTCTGCTCTGCATCACTAAGTAAATGATTAGGTAGGGTTAACTGAGGTTGTGGAGTTGCTGGGGCAGCATGGCTTGAAGGGCCAGAATGGCCAACTCCATGCTGTTTCACTAAATAGAATCTCACATTAATTGCCCTCGCATTAGGGTTAGGCACCAGAATCCTTCAGTCCATCATCAAACCTGCTCACCAAGGTCATTTCTCCCTTGCTTCACGTTTCCTATCCCTTCTCTTACCTTTTCCACCTGCCTTTCACACCCTTCCTCATGTGGTTCCAGCCACCACCCGCCATCTCCAGCAGGTTCATGCTCCCCCCACTCCTGTTTCTATCACCTACTTCTTCTTCAGCTGTCCATCAATTTTCAATGATGACTGAGGCCTCAGTCATAGACCTGCAGTTGCCCATGCTGCAAGTCTCGCCTCTCCACGCCACCGACATTCCAAGGGAAGGGCATTAGGACCCATACAGTTTGGCACTGGTGTCATCGCACAGCAAATGTGTGGTTAAGTGCCTTGCTCAAAGCACAACACGCTGCCTCAGCTGAGGCTCAAACCAGTGACCTTCAGATCACTAGACCGACGCCATATCCTCTTGGCCACGTGCCTACTAGCCTATATTTCAACACTGCCCCCCCCCCCCCCCGCTTCTGGGTCAATGAAACACCTGCCAGCCACTCTCACCTCTCCCTCCTTCTCACTGGACGTTCTAGCTATCCTTCTACATTCCCAAACCTGATGCCAAGTCTTGACAACTATCTCTTCGCCTTCACAGATGCTGTTTGACCCACTGAATTCTCCCAGCAGTTTATTTTTCAACACATTCTCGTGGTCTCTCTAAAGGAAAAAAAAATCACAGAAGGCCTGTTCTTTTCCCTTGTATCCTTCCCATAACTTAATGGGAATGAATAAAAGATTCCTAGAGAGATCTCATCATGGGTCATACACACATTCAACATAGCTCATCTGTTCTTCAGATCCTATCCTGGAAATAACTGTGGTTTGTGTTGCTTCTTTTGATAAGCAAATCATTTTCCCCAAAGACCCTCATTGCACTGAGGAAAATGCAGTGCTTCAAGGAGACAGATTTGCATTAGGTATGTCCCAGCTGTGCAGTGCAGGGAAATTCACCACTAGGGTTAACTGAACTCCACCTCCAACATGTAGAGAAGTGCTCCCCAAATTACAATGTGAATTGCATCACAGTGAGCATGATGACTCTCATGAAACAATACAGGGGGAAGCAACAGCAACTATACGCCATCTCCTATATTTGTACTGAAGACTTACCTGGTGCATACTAGCATGCAAGTTAAGATACTAACCCTAGATGGTCTGTAGAGAGCCAATGCATTTCCCTAAACTTTTAGAACATTATAGCACAGTACAGGCCCTTTGGCTCATGATGTTGTGCCAAACTTTTAACCTACTCTAAGATCAATCTAACCCTTCCCTCCTACAAAGCCCTCACTTCTATCATCACTGTGTGAGTCGAGTTTCCTAAATGACCCTAAAACATTAATTCCATCACCACTAGCAAAGTATTCCATATACCCACCACTCTGTTTAAAAAAAAGTAACTCTGACATCCACCCCCATACTTTCTTCCAATCATCTCAAAATTATGATCCAGTATTAGCCATTTTCACACTATGAAAAGGTCTGTCTGTCCACTCAATCTATGCCTCTTATTGCACACCAAGTTCAAGTTTGTCATTCATCCATACAATAGACAATAGACAGTAGGTGCAGGAGTAGGCCATTTGGCCCTTCTAGCCAGCACCGCCATTCACTGTGATCATGGCTGATCATACACAAACAGTACCCCATTCCTGCCCTCTCCCCATATCCCTTGACCCCACTATCTATAAGAGCTCTATCTAACTCTCTCTTGAATGCATCCAGAGACTTAGCCTCCACTGCCTTCCGGGGCAGAGCATTCCACATATCCACCACTCTCTGGGTGAAAAAGTTTTTCTGCATCTCTGTTCTAAATGGCCTACCCCTTATTCTTAAACTGTGGCCTCTAGTTCTGGACTCACCCATCAGCGGGAACATGCTTCCTGCCTCCAGCGTGTCCAATCCCTTAATAATCTTATATGTTTCAATCAGATCCCCTCTCATCCTTCTAAATTCCAGTGTATACAAGCCCAGTCGCTCCAATCTTTCAACATGTGACCGTCCCGCCATTCCGGGAATTAACCTTGTGAACCTATGCTGTACTCCCTCAATAGCAAGAATGTCCTTCCTCAAATTTGGAGACCAAAACTGCACACAATACTCCAGGTGGGGTCTCACCAGGGCCCTGTACAGCTGCAGAAGGACCTCTTTACTCCTATACTCAATTCCTCTTGCTATAAAGGCCAGCATGCCATTAGCTTTCTTCACTGCCTGCTGTACCTGCATGCTTGCTTTCATTGACTGATGTACAAGAACATCTAAGATCTCGCTGTACTTCCCCTTTTCCTAACTTGACTCCATTTAGATGGTAATCTGCCTTCCTTTTCTTGCCACCAAAGTGGATAACCTCACAGTTATCCACATTAAACTGCATCTGCCATACATTTGCCCACTCACCCAACCTGTCCAATTCATCCTGCATTCTCATAACATCCTCCTGACATTTCACACTGCCACCCAGCTTTGTGTCATTGGCAAATTTGCTAATGTTACTTTTAATCCCTTCATCTAAATCATTAATGTATATTGTAAACAGCTGCGGTCCCAGCACCGAACCTTGCGGTACCCCACTAGTGACAGCCTGCCATTCCGAAAGGGACCCGTTAATCGCTACTCTTTGTTTCCTGTCAGCCAGCCAATTTTCAATCCATATCAGTACTCTGCCCTCAATACCATGTGCCCTAATTTTGCCCACTAATCTCCTATGTGGGACTTTATCAAAAGCTTTCTGAAAGTCCAGGTACACTACATCCACTGGCTCTCCCTTGTCCATTTTCATAGTTACATCCTCAAAAAACTCCAGAAGATTAGTCAAGCATGATTTTCCCTTCATAAATCCATGCTGACTCGGACTGATCCTTCTACTGCTATCCAAATGTGTCGTAATTTCCTCTTTTATAATTGACTGCAGCATCTTTCCCACCACTGACGTCAGGCTAACCGGTCTATAATTCCCTGTTTTCTCTCTCCCTCCTTTCTTGAAAAGTGGGACAACATTAGCCACCCTCCAATCAGCAGGAACTGTTCCTGAATCTATAGAACATTGGAAAATGATTACCAATGCATCCACGATTTCTAGAACCACCTCTTTAAGTACCCTGGGATGCAGACCATCAGGTCCCAGGGACTTATCAGCCTTCAGACTCAACAGTCTATCCAACACCGTTTCTTGCCTAATATAAATTTCCTTCAGTTCATCCTTTACCCTAGTTCCTTTGGCCACTATTACATCTGGGAGATTGTTTGTGTCTTCCCTAGTGAATACACATGAATACAGCCAAGCAGAGCAGTGTTCCTCCAGGGTATGGGACATTGGAAAAAAAGTTGAATTTCCCCATGGGGATGAATAAAGTATCTATCTATCTATCTATCTAACACATGCCAACAGTCACACTCAGCACATAATTCTGGTAGGAGAAAATCAGTCACCAAAAAATATAATACAGTCCAAGTCTCTGAGTGCCATGGCCTGTAGACTGATGGTGCACAGATGTTGTCATCCTAGAACATGGGTTTCCAACCTTTATTGTGCCATGGACTTGTACTGTACCAAGGGGTCTGTGGGCACAAGGTTGGGAACCCCTATCCCAGAGCCACAAGCACACAGCTGGTACAACCACAGGTGAATAAAATACCTACCTTCCAAGTGAACACAGAAGGGCAGCCCCCAACCCAGCATGGAATTCAGCACCTTTGTTCTCTCTCGCACCGCCTCTGGTGTCTTCTCCCGACCGGCTGCAAGTGACCCTGTGGCATGAGGGCCTGATCGGTGCAAGAACTGAGGCAACACAGCTCCTCCACCACTGATCTCACTGACAAGCCAGTGAACCAGCCCTTACTGCATTCTACATCACCAAAGTCCATAGGATCTCGTAATCATGGTAAAAACACCCATGACAATCACTTGTACCATTTGTTGGACCATGCACTGCTTCTGATGTGGTGTAGCAGAAGGCCACACAGTATACCACAAGTCCAGTTCCACCACTATTGAGTGACTTGCTAGTGGGGTAGACCTGCAATATCCAACAGCATCTTGTGATCGTGAAAACAACAAAGATTACTATTAGGGGGAATAATCAAAGATGAGCACAAGATCGACCAACTCACAGATCTGTTTTCTGGTTACTCAGGCAGCAATGAGCATTCTTTTATTAGTCTATCAGAATCATTTGTGAACTGCACAGCAAATCTCGCTGCCCTAAAGAGCAAAATTCTATCACCCTACAAAGATTCAAAAGTTCATCTATTATCAAAGCATGTATCCATATACAACTCTGAAATTCATCTTCTTCAGATAGCCACAAAACAAAGAACACAAGTCATTCAGTGAGAAACATCAAACCCATCCCCTCCATGCAAAAAAAAGGCAACATCAACCCCAAAACCCCTTCACGTTACACAAAACAGAACAGGAACATTGAACCCCCAAAAAGCAAGACCTCCCCCACACAAAAAACTACAGAACATCGACCCCCAAACACCATCCCCTCTCACAACAAAATGGAAAAGGAATAGGCAATTTTAAAAAAACAGAATATAAAAACCATAAGTCTGAAAAAGTTCAGTCCATAAATGCATAGTCCAAATCATAAATGCAGAACCGAGACCACCACCATTCATTGAAAGGAGGACACGAGGCAGAGGCCTACCCGCCTGCCACAGTGAGCTACACAGCGATAGGCTGCTCAAGGGTTCTTCCTCAGCAGTGATCAAAAGGAAGGCATAGGCACTAAACTCTCGTTCGCCTCAATGTCTCAATCTTCTTTGATGCTTTAATCAGTGAATAATGGAATCAGACATCAGCTCGCACCTTGTCACTAAATTTCTTCACGTCGAGACAGTCCGAGTACACACTTACTTCCCAGAATCTCCTCAGAGACAGTAAAGTGCAGGATCACTCAATTGTTCACCAAACTGTAAATCACAGGCTCTAACAGTCCCAGAAACACATTTAAGGTGAAAAAACAGACATAAAAGTTAAATAAGACATTTTCGTGAGCTATCTGGAAGATGTCAACCTGGGACCGTTGTATGCTGACACCATCTTGACCAGTACAACACAACATAACACAAACTTCAACCCTATTCTAGCCAACCTTCTACATGGCTGTGATATGCCTTCATTCAGAAAAATTGGACACAATGTCCAGCTGATAAGCAAACAACATTCTGGCTTTTTAATCTAAAGTCATTACTTTTGTATTCCTAGACAAGCATACCAATTATTTCATAGAAACTGGACCCTTTGGTTATAAAATCCAACAAGAATTGTGGGAAATACTCAGTAAGTCAGGCAGCGTCTGCAGAGAGAAACAAGAGTCAATATTTCAGCATCAGCCTTCGGTTGATTTGTATTTCCTGCTGCTATGAAAGATTAGCTTCAATTGCCAAATGTACATCGAAACGTAGTGAAATGCATTGTTTGTGTCAATGACCAAAACAGTCCGAGGACATACCAGGGGTAGCCCACAAGTGTTGCAATTCCAGCACCAACATCACTTGCCCACAACTCGCTAACCCTAACATGTGCATCTTTGGAATGTGGGAGGAAACCAGAGCACCTGAAGGAAACACGAGATCACGGAGAATGTACAAACTCCTTACACACAGTGGCAGGAATAAAACGCCGATCAGTGACCACTGGTACTGTAAAGCAATTTTGCCAAATACTACACTACTGTACCATGAGAGGGATAATGTATGATGGTATGGTGGGGCAGCCTCAATGGGCCAAATGGTCTTATTGTCTGGTTCTCTTTCTAACAAGCAAAGCATTGTGTGTTGGATGTTTCCAGCATTTGCCGTTTCTCTTTCACATCACCAGTACCTTCAGCTGTGTTTTTAATTACCATTTACTTTATACTACCTGCTCCCATGAACTTAAGTATTTTGGTGAAAATAGTATCTGTGACTCAATTCTTTTTGTTTATTTTTAACTACACCTGTGGATTTTTAAAAATTTCAGATCAGCAGCACTGAAAACAGGAAGGATACATTTTATTAGTCAACCAGCTGTCCTGTAGTAGGTATAAAATTTTAAAAAAACCCTGCTTTATTTTATACCTTTTGAACTATTTCCATGAAACTTCTGCTAGCTGGAGCAGCTGCTTAATTGGGCCATAAAGTACTGGTCCTGATTGTGTCCCAATTAACCAGAATCCACTGTATCCACATTATAAAATCACACACCAGCTTTATTTAGCTGAACACACAAATCATAGCTTTCACCATCTTAGCCAATCACTTCATCCATACTTGCGCAAAATTTAGCCCCTATACATCCCCCGTCTTTCCTTTGACCATTCTTCACTGGTACCTAATTTAAGCACACATTTTGCACTTCATTGTATTTTAAAGATGAAAACTGAAGATTTAAGCAGCCTTTTCCAAACCATTTCAACATTGAAGTTGGTTATCTGAGGAGCTTCCTTTGTCTCCCTTCACCCTTTGAAACCGCTAAGTGTCTATCCCATATTATGCTGTTTCTTCTTGGGAAAGAAGAGATGGATTGCTAGATAATTACTTTATTTCTGGCATTGAAAAAAAATCAATCCTACTAGTCTTTTCCTGGATTTAATAAAATCTGAACATCCCCAGAAAAGATTTGCTTGGCCAAAGCAGTTAGTCAGCTCCTCAGGCTTAGGCCTGGCTGCTCAATAGCACCATCTATGGGTGGAACTGGTATTACAGGTTAGCCAGCACAGATTTAATTCCCAGTTTGATGAAATGATCCAGTCCAGCGTGTGGTCACCAGAAATTCAAACATCCCTCTAAGCTCTCCACACCCAGGATGATCAGATATCATATGCAACATAGGAGTAAGAAAAACAGGAAAGCTTTGGGCAACGATGCAGACTTGATTGAAATCTAATAATGCTTGGTTATTCTGCAGAGGAGAAAGTAGAAGACGAATTGCTTTGGGCAGCCATGTTTTTGATAACTAGTGGGGACAAAGGCTTTGGCAAGTGTTGAAAGAAACCACCTAGAATGGATGGTGCTGTTCCCTGTACCGACTCAAGTATAACATTCCTATATGCTCTAAAGGAAGGAATTCACACCATGTTTGGAACAGCTCTTCAAACACTGCAAGGAGATGGCTGAGCAAGACCTTTATGGCAGAGAACCCCAAATCATAATACATACAGTGAAGCATACAAAAATAATCAGCAATATACTCAGCATCTGCAAGGCAAAAATCCCCTACCCACAGGCCCCAAATGCACAGTGCAGTTCTCTAATTTGGAGGCGCATGGCAAGTCCCTGGAAAACATGGGCCAACTCTCAGACCGATGTGAATATCTTTAAGGCAGAACGTGGTGATTACGAATTTCTTCTACATACAGAAACAGACTTTGGTTGACTGAGGAATATCGAGCACCAGGCAGGAAGGAGCTGTCCTCCAACATGTTATGCTCAACACTGACTGTACGCCTGCCTTACCACCCCATATACATGTGTACCCACTTCCATGGAGTGAATGACTTGCCAAAGATCCCTCTGTACTTCATGGCTCCCAAAGACTTGCCATGTACTGTATTCTCTTTCCCCACATTTGATCTCCCATATTTAGCATTCCTTATGCATATTTAATTTTATTTTTACACATGAAGGACTGCAAAAATTGGTAGCATATTTGATCCCGACAAGATGTGATGAGAATGCTGCATTGATCAGTCTCACAGATATGTGTAACAGGCCAGTAGACGCACCTGTCCCAGACACACATATATAACAGGCTGGTAGAGGATTGGGGAAAAGCCAATAAGGAAATACCAGACACAACTGCTGTGTTGCCACTTTTTGCCTAGCAATCAAGTACTTCCACTTTTCCTAAAGCCACCAAAATAACCATCCTCATCACACCCACTTTCAAACCCTTACTCTTAATATCGCCAAGTCACATTGTTTGTTCAAAGGAAATTGAAACATTGAAGATTGCAGCAAAAAAATCTGTAATAGGGTCCAAAAAATGGACAATATTGTTCAAATGTTAAAAATTAATGATGATGACGATGGCATCTGTCTGTCTCGGAGGACAATGGAATATTTTTCACAAGCCTGGACAGAAGGTTTGTAGAAATCGAGATGCCCAGTTGTCAAAATCCTTTGGGTGGCCTCACTGATGTAGTCCAAAGGAAAGTAAAGTAATATGTTTGGGACCAGCTTGGCTCCAACATTTAGGACATTCTTGCAGGCAGATTTACCAGAGCTGTTGAAAATGATTTAAACTAATATGGCAGGGGGATGGGAACCAGTATGATAGAGCTGAGGATGAGCCAGCAGGTTTACAATTAGATGATGGGTGTAACATGAATGTAAGGAAGGACAAGTCAATGACTGTGTACAAATACAGGCAGAGCGAAGAGTTAAATTGTATCATAGAGGCAAAATTCAAAGGGTGAAGAATGCAGGACTGAAGGTACTGTATTTAAATACGCTTAGTGGCACAATTAGAGATTGGTCAGTATGACATTGTAAGCATCACTGAGACGTGGCTGAAAGAAGGCCATAGTTGGAAGCTTAACATTAAAGATATATTTTGTATTGAAAGCACAAGCAGGAAGGCATTGTCAGTGGTGTGGCTCTGTGGTAAGAGATGGGATTACATCTTTAGAAAGAGATGACAAAAGGTCAGAGAATGTTGAATCTTTGTGGGTGGAGTTAAGAAATTTTAAGAGTAAAAAAACCCATTATGGGAATCATATATAGGCCTCCAAATAGTAGCCAAGATGTGGGATTGAGATTCCAGAGGGATCTGGTAAAGGGATGTAATAAGGGCAATGTCACAATTGTAATGGGGAATTTCAATTTGCAAGGGGATTGGGAAAATTCAGGTTGCCATTGGATCACAAGAGAGGGAATTTGTTGAATGATTACAAGATGGCTTTTTAGGGCAGCTTTTGCTTGAGCCTCCTCTGGGAAAGGCTAGCCCAGATTGGATGTTGTGTCATAACCCAGATCTTATTAGGAAACTTAATGTAAAGGAACTCGTAGGAGGCAGTGATCATAATATGATTGAATTCACACTGCAATACGAGAGGGAGAAGCGCAAGTCACATGCATCAGTACCGTAATGGAATAAAACGAACTACAGAGGCATGAGAGAGGAGCATGCCCAAGTGGATTCGAGGAGGATACCGGTGGGGATGATGGCAGAGCAGAGATAGCTGAAATTTCTGGGAATAGTTCACAAGGCGCAGGATAGGTATGACCCACAGAGGAAGTAGTTCTCAAATGGCAGAAATAGGCAACCGTAGCTGACAAAAGGAGGACTGCATAAAAGCTAAGGAAAGGGCATACAAGGTAGCAAAAGTAAGTGGGAAGCTGTTAAAATCCAACAAAAAGCAACTAAAAAAGCTATAAGGGAAAAGATCAAATATGAGAGCAGACTAGCCAATTAAAAAAACAAGATACCAAAAGTTTTTTCAGTTATATAAAGAGTAAAAGGGAGGTGAGAGTTGATATTGGACCACTGGAAAATGATGCTGGTGAGGTAGTAATGGGGTACAAAGAAATGGCAGATGAATTTAAAGGGTACTTTGCATCTGTCTTTACTGTGGAAGACACTAGCAGCGTGCCAGAGGTTCATGAGCGTCAGGGAGCAGGTGTGAGTGCCATTGCTACTACAAAGAAGAAAAAAAGTGCTAGGCAAACTGAAAGATCTTAAGATGGATAAGCCACATGGATTGGATGGACTTCATCCCAGAGTCCTGAGGGAGGTTGCTGAAGAGATAACAGGTGCATTGGTCAACTTTCAAGAACGACTTGATTCTAGCATGGCTCCGGAGGACAGGAAGATTGCAAATGTCGCTCCACTCTTTAAGAAGGGAAGAAGGCAAAAGAAAGTAAATAATAGACCAGTTAGCCTAACATCAGATCTTCGGAAAGTGCTGAAGTGTATTATTAAGGATGATATTTTGGGGTACTTGGAGACCAATGATAAAATAAGTCAAAGTCAGCATGGTTTCGGTAAAGAGGAATCTCACATGACAAAGCTCTTAAGAGTCCTTTGAGGAAGTAAAAGCAGGGTGGACAAAGGAGAGGCTGTGGATGTCATTTACTTGGATTTTCAGAAAGCATTTGATAAGGTGTCACACACGACGAGGCTGTTTAACAAGACAAAATCATATGGAGTTACAGGAAAAATATTGACATAGATGGAGGAATAGCTGAGAGGCAGGAGCCAGCGAGTGGGAATAAAAGGGGCCTTTTCTGGTTAACTGCCGGTGACTAGTGTTGTTGCTCAGGTCAGTACTGGGATCACTTCTTTTCACGTTATTTATCAATGATTTGGGTAACGGAATCGAGGGCTTTGTGGCAAAGTTTGCAGATGATCCGAAGCTAGGTGCAGGGGTAGGTAGTGTGGAGGAAGAATGGGCAAAAAAGTGGCAAATGGAATACAGTGTTGGGAGATGTATGGTATTGCATTTTGGTAAAAGGAACAATAGTATGGATTATACTTAAATGGGGAGAAGGTTCAGAGGGACTTGGAGTCCTCGTGCAAGACTCCCAGAAGATTAATTTACAGGTTGAGTGTGTGGTAAAGGCAGCAAATACAATGTTGGCATTTATTTCATGGGGAATAGAAACAAGGAGATAATGCTGAGGCTTTATAAGACACTAGTCAGGGCACACTTGGAGTACTGTCAACAGTTATGGACCCCATATCTCAGAAAGGATGTGTTGTTATTTGACAGAGTCCCACAAGGATGATTCTGGGAATGAAGGAGTTAATGTGAGTGTTTGGCAGCTTTGGGCCTGTACTCACTAGAATTTTGAAGAATGCAGGGGGATCTCATTGAAAACTACCGAATGTTGAAAGGATTAGATAGAGCGGATGTGGAGGATGTTTCCTCTGGTGGGGGTATCCAGAACTAGAGGACACACACTCGAAATTGAGGGGCAACCTTTTAGAAGAGGCAAGGAGGATTTTTTAAGCCAGAGTCATGAATCTGTGGAATGTTTTACCATAGGCTGCGGTGGAGGCTAAGTCCACGAGTATATTTAAGTCGGGAGTTGATTGTTTCCCCAATTGGTCAGGGCTTCAAAGGATATGGCAAGGCAGCAGGTGTATGGAGTTGAGTGGGATCCAGGATCACCCATGATGGAATGGTGGAGCAGACTGGAAGGGCTGAACAGCCTAATTCTGTATGTCATATGGTCATCTAAATTAATGGAACATGGCATTGTTTGCAGTTACCATTACGGATGTTAACAAAATTATCTTGTAACCCAGTGCCTTTCCCTCCCAATAAAAACCCTATATGCTACAAATCGTCTCCATGTCACTTCATGAGCTTTGGCTAGTACCTACTTTGGAGGAATTAAACTGACTGCTTGGACAAACACTATACACACCAGCCATTCTCCAATTCCCAGCAGAATCTTTAGGCATAATTTGGAAGAGCTGCCCATTGTCAAAAATTGTCACTGATCGCTTCATTATGAGGAGCATGGAAAGGTATCAGCTTGCACAGAAAATTTATTAGTTTTGGGGAAGTATTAGAATAATACAGTCGGCCCTCCTTATCCGCGAATTCCGCATGCACGAATTCAACCAACCGTGAATCGCGAAAACCCGGAAGTGCACTTCCAGCACTTGTTGTTTGAGCAAGTACAGACTTTCTTTTCTTGTCATTATTCCCTAAACAATGCAGTATGACAACTATTTTACATAGCATTTACATTGTATTAGGTATTATAAATAATCTAGAAATGATTTAAAGTATACGGGAGGATGTGTGAGAGTTATCGTGGATCGAGATTGAAAAAAATCGGAAGTCAGTACAGGTACATCCGGTATTATTTAGCGTCAGTTAGTCAAATGTTTGTCTTAGTATATAGTATATTCTTCACATTTCCATGTATATAAAACACCTAAGAATGTATGTTTCAGCACCGGGCTCAGGAATGGAAGTTTCCAAGTTCGATTCAGTGACAGACCGCTATCGAGTGTGCTCTCCACTGTGCCTGGTTGATCTGGAGGATCAAAAACCCAAAACCCAATAATTAAATCACTACCTTGCTTAGTAATAAGTGTAGCTTTCATCTGGGCAGAGCCTTTCTCACTTTATCCTTTAATATTGTTCCGATCGTTGACCGACATAGCCTAATGCTTTTCCAATGACCGATGGCGTATCACCTCTTTCTGATCACTTTATTATTTCCATTTTATTTTCAATCATGATCGTGGTTATTTTTGTGAACAGAAACCCTGCAGATTCAGAGCTCTGACGCCAGGTCCTAATGTCCACTGCACTGAGACAGGTTAAATAAGGTCTGGGGTTCCACTGGGTCCCAAGGTTCACCGCATTGAGGCAGGTTGAATAAGGGACTTGAGCATCCGTGAATTTTGGTATCCGCGAGGGGTCCCGGAATCAATCCCTCACGGATAAGGAGGGCCGACTGTACTTAAGTTACTTAATTTGTGTTGGGTAGATGTGTGTAGGAGGGGGCACTGAAAAAGGAAGAGAAATGAGAAAGTTCAGTGAAGGCTTCTAAACAAGTTTTAAACAAAGTTTTTAAAAAAACAAATGTTTGCACAATGTAACCATTTTGAATGTGTTTTTCCCAGATGTGCCAAAATCAAAGGAAAGAATATTTCTCCCAGCTATTCAAAGCAAGTTCCATTCTTCCCACCTAGCAAACCTGACTTGGGGGGGGGGGGGAGGGGGGGGCGCCTTGCTTACAGTTAAGACAGCTTCTATGGAGTGCAATACAGTCGACATTTCGAGGAGAGATGAAGGGTCTAGGTCCGAAACATCAACTCTGTATGCCACCGTAGCTGAACAGAGGAGCACTTTCAGTAACAGACTAAGACAACTGTGCTGCTCCAAAGAGCTATATGAGGTCATTCTGACCCATGGCTGTTCGGCTCTATAATGAGTCAACCTATAGCTGGGGAAGTGATGACCCTATCCTGTTAAGACTGTTTCAGGCAACTTATTTTTTATTCTTTCTACTTCTCTGTTATTATGTATATATGTGCACTTGTAATGCCACTGACACTAATTTCCTTTGGGATCAATATAGTATCTACCTCCATAGATGCTGCCTGACCTGCAGAGTTCCTCCAACATTTTTGTGTTACTCTGGATTTCCAGCAGCTACAGAATCTTGTGTTTATCCTTACAGATTAACTATGGGATATACTGACATTTTCATCAAATACAAAGTTTTGATCTCTGTTGCGCCGTCCGTGTAAACATACAACATGAAATATACTATTGCATGAGTTATTCTTGTACAATGTGCAAAAACTATAATGGGTCCCTCATACACAAACTTCTACAAATGTACCATGTAGAACATTCTGACTGGCTACATCACTATCTGGTATGGGGGCGGGGGGGGGGGGTGCACTACAGCACAAGATAGAATTAAGTTGCAGAAACTTGTAAAATTAGTCAGCTCCACCATAGGCACTAGCCTCTAGTACAAGACATCTTCAAGGAGTACACAGCAGGCTAGGCAGCATCTATAGGAAGAAGCGATGTCGACGTTTCGGGCCGAGACCCTTCATCAGGACTAACCAAAAGGAAATATAGTAAGAGATTTGAAAGTAGAGGGAAATGCGAAATGACAGGAGTAGACTGGAGGGGATGGGATGAAGCTAAGAGCTGGAAAGGTGATTGGCGAAAGTGATACAGAGCTGTTCTGTATCACTTTCGCCAATCACCTTTCCAGCTCTTAGCTTCATCCCACCCCCTCCGGTCTACTCCTATCATTTCGCATTTCCCCCTCCCCCCTCTACTTTCAAATCTCTTACTATCTTTCCTTTTGGTTAGTCCTGACGAAGGGTCTCGGCCCGAAACGTTGACATCGCTTCTTCCTATAGATGCTGCCTAGCCTGCTGTGTTCTACCAGCATTTTGTGTGAGTTGTTGTTTGAATTTCCAGCATCTGCAGATTTCCTCGTGTTTGATCTTCAAGGAGTGGTGCCTTGGGAAGGCGGTGTCCATCTTGAAGGATCCTCACCACCCAGAACGTGCCCCTCACACTGTTACTATCGGGAAGGTGGTACAAAAGCCTGAAGGCACACCCTCAGTGATTCGGGAACAGCTTCTTCCCCTTGGCCATCTAAATGGATATTGAAGCCATGAACACTACCTTACTACTTTTTTAAAAATTTGTTTTTTGCACTACTTATTTTAACTTAACTATGTAATAGACACATATACTTAAATGTAACTCAACTTTTTCCTCTATTTATTATGTACTTCATGGTACTGCTGCTGTAAAGTTAACAAAATTCACAATATACACAGGTGATATTAAATCTGAAAACACAAAATGTGGGCAGAACTCAGCAGGCCAGACAGCATCTATGGGAGGAGGTAGTGACGACGTTTTGGACCGAAACCCTTCATTAGGAGTGAAGTAACATGGGATGGTCAAGGGGATAAGAAGTGGAGGGAGGGATAAAGTAGAGAGCTAGGAAATGCTAGGCTGGAGGGAAATGGGCTAGGGGGAAAGTGGAGAATTATGGGAAATAAAAGAGAAAGAAAGGTAGGGCTGGGGGGAGATTATAGTGAGGGGGGGGAAGAGAAAGAGAACCAGACTAAAATAATAGATAGGGATGGGGGTAAGAGGGGGGCAGGGGTATCAACAGAGGTCTGTGAGTTGGATGATCATGCCGGCAGGTAGGAGGCTACCGACGTCTACTACAAACCTACTAACTCCCACAGCTACCTAGACTATTCCTCCTCCCACCCTGTCTCCTGCAAAAATGCTATCCCTTTCTTTCAATTCCTCTGCCTCCGCCGCATCTGCTCTCAGGATGAGGCCTTTCATTCTAGGACAAAGGAGATGTCTTCCTTTTTTAAAGAAAGGGGCTTCCCTTCGTCCACTATCAACTCTGCCCTCCATCGCGTCTCCCGTATTTCACACACCTCTGCCCTCACCCCATCCCCCCGCCAGCCCACCAGGGATAGAGTCCCCCTGGTCCTCACCTATCACCCTAACAGCCTACAGATCCAACATATAATCCTCCGTAACTTCCACCACCTCCTACATGATCCCACCACCAGCCACATCTTCCCCTCCCCCCCCACTCTCAGCTTTCCGCAGGGATCGCTCCCTACGCGACTCCCTTGTCCATTCATCCCCCCCCCCCCCCCCATCCCTCCCCACCGACCTCCCTCCGGGCACTCATCCCTGCAAATGGAAGAAGTGCTACACCTGCCCCCCCACTTCTTCCCTCACCACCATCCCAGGCCCCAGACAGTCCTTTCAGGTGAGACACCACTTCACCTGCGAGTCAACTGGGGTGATATACTGTATCCGGTGCTCCCGATGTGGCCATTTATACATTGGGGAGACCCGCCGCAGACTGGGAGACCGTTTCGCCGAACACCGGCGCTCGGTCCTCCAGCAGTGGCGGAATCTCCGTGGCCACACACTTCAATTCCACAGACCGCTCCCACTCCGACATGTCTGTCCATGGCCTCCTCTACCATCAAGGTGAGGCCACACGCAGGTCGATGGAGCAATACCTTATCTCCCACCTAGGTAGCCTCCTATCTGCCGGCATGAACATCCAACTCACAGACCTCCGTTGATACCCCTGCCCCCCCTTACCCCCATCCCTATCTATTATTTTAGTCTGGTTCTCTTTCTCTCTTTCTCTTTCTCCCCCCCTCACTATAATCTCCCCCCAGCCCTACCTTTCTTTTTCTTTTATTTCCCATAATTCTCCACCTTCCCCCTAGCCCATTTCCCTCCAGCCTATCACTTCCTAGCTCTCTACTTTATCCCTCCCCCCACTTCTTATCCCCCCTTAACCATCCCATGTTACTTCACTCCTGATGAAGGGCCCGAAACGTCGTCACTACCTCCTCCCATAGATGCTGCCTGGCCTGCTGAGTTCTGCCAGCATTTTGTTTTTATTTATTTCCAGCATCTGCAGATTCACTCATGTTGCCTTTGATATTAAATCTGACTCATTCTTAAAGAGCCAAGCAGTACAAAACAAGCACTGCAGTAAACTAAGTCCAAGGCCACCATCAAGTAGTCACCTCTATTATCTCCATTTCCCTTGTTGAAGTTGAGTGGAGGAAAGGTTGGGGGATATATCACAGGTAGTGTTTTTTCCCCAAAACAGAGTAGTAAGTGCATGGAACACACTGCCAGGTATGGTGATAGAAGCAGATAAACTAGAGACATTTAAAAGTTCAGCACAATGTTGTTGAGTGTAGGGTCTGTGCTATGATCTATACCTCCCATTTTGTATACCTCTTGCTCCAGGTAACAACTTCCTAACTTCCTAACCTGTTCAAGAAGAGGGACGCCTCACGTCTTAATAAGCTGGTAAGGAAGGCGGGCTCTGTCGTGGGCAAAGTACTCGAGAGTTTAACATTGGTGGCTGAGCGAAGGGCGCTGAGTAGGCTGCGGTCAATTATGGATGACTCTGAACATCCTCTACATAGCACCATCCAGAGACAGAGAAGCAGTTTCAGCGACAGGTTACTATCGATGCAATGCTCCTCAGACAGGATGAAGAGGTCAATACTCCCCAATGCCATTAGGCTTTACAATTCTACCGCCAGGACTTAAGAACTTTTTAAAAGCTATTATTAATGCTTTTTGAGATAGTGATTTAGATGCATATCATATTTTTTTACTGAGTTAAGTATTGTATGTAATTAGTTTTTGCTACAACAAGTGTATGGGACATTGGAAAAAAAAAGTTGAATTTCCCCATGGGGATGAATAAAGTATCTATCTATCTAATCTTTCCCTGTAATCCAGGTCCTCAAGTCCCATCAAAATCCTTGCAAATTTTCTCTGCACTCAGCCAATCTTGTTGACATTTTTCCTGTAGGCAGGTGACCAAAACTGACAATACTTCAAATTAAGCCTCACCAACATCTTATATAACTTCAACATAACATCTTCTGTACTCAATACTTAGATTTATGAAGACCGATGTGCCAAAAGCTCTCTTTACAACCCTATCTACCAGGGACACCACTTTCAAAGAATTATGGTTTCTATATTCCAGATCTCTGTTCCACTGCACAGCTCAGTGCCCTACCGCTCACCGTGCAAGTCCTACCCTAGCTTATTCTGTCAAAGTGCAACAACTTACACTTATCTGTGCTTCAGGCCCCAGTCTTTCATACCATCTGCAAATTGCTGATCCAGTTTACTACATTATCATCTAAATCATTAGACCCCTGCAGCACACCATTAGTCACATTCAGAGACAACCATCTACTACCACTTTCTGGCTTCTCCCACTAATCCAATACATATTGACTGCTTATTTTCATAGATGCTGCCTGACCTCCTGTGTTCCTCTAGCACTTTGTACATTTTGAATGCAAGCAAGTTGACCTCAATATTTAAGTGAACTTTCCCAAAACAGGTCCCTCCCCAGTTCACAAGGTTTTGTTCCTGTGAAATATGGCCATGTATCAAGTTCCCAAGTGGGAGAAGATGCCTGAAGGCCCCATAGAGGCTGATAAATCAATAGTACTGGACTTCCAAACACTTGCTAATATTCATGGCTATACACAAGTGGGTGTATGCAATGTGAGAAAAATCCAAACTTAAATGTTTCTTTTGTGATGCAAAAGAGGGACCTATTCAATCTGTTTAGATTTTAAAACAAAGTTTGGACTTTGTTTGAAAACAAAGTTTTCTGCTGGCTCAGAAAACCATTCCCATTAACTTCTTTCCACTTGTTTTTATGCAGCTCATTGGAGCCTCCACCACACCCCATCCTCAATCATGGGCTGTCCTATCCACATCATGGAGCAGCACAATCTGTAGTTGCCAGTAGTGCACTCATTTCCATTTAGGACATGGCCAGAAAACAAAGCAGTTGTAGTCACGAGCCTGGCCATGCTCTGACAGTTATTCGCTAGTTAATCCAGTCTGCCATAGTCATGCTGAGAGTAGAAATCAACTGAGCAACCGAAATTGGTGGTTGGTTACTATCACTCAGCAACCTAGCTGACTTATATTTTTATAATAAAAAAAGATGAAAATCTGTAATAAGAACAAAGTGACGGAAATACTCAGTAGGTCAGGTAGCATCTGTGGAAACAAAGTTAACTGCTGAGGTCAGAGACCTCTGACCAGCTGAACCTTTCAAAGACCATTTTTGTCCATGGTGTGGCCTGGTAGCTGAATGGTCATCAGCCGCACAAGATTCCTTCTGTCCTTCGAGGTCTCCAGCTTGATCTTTGGCCCCTGCACTGGGATGGTACAGAAGAAATAAATTTGGAGGAGGTTGTCAGCGCAAGTGTTTAGCGAGGATACCTCGTATCCTACAAATCAAAAATTGAGTAAAGCTGGCCTCAAATTATTTAAACTTACTACATTCAAAATTTTCAACTCTCTTCATCTCAGATGATTAATGTGGACACCTTGACAAGATCTCAGCCAGACTACTTGTGGGATAAAACTGAGGAAACATCAACAAGGTCAACAGGGACATGAGGGGAAACTCCCTCACTCAGGGGGTTGTGAGAGCATGGAATGAGCTGCCAGCACAAATGGTGCACACGAGCTCGATTTCAACACTTATGCTACATCCACACTAGACCGGATAGAGAAGCCGTCTTTTTTAAAAAGAGAAGCTGTTTTTTTTTAAGAGAAGCTGGTTTTTTTAAACTGATCGAGGCAAAGAGGCTACACTGCACAGGCGTGTGATGTAGTGCACGAAAGGTTTAAAAAGGAGAGGAAGTTTTCAACTGTTATTTAAAGTGCAGCAAGAGGCGGAGATGGAAGAGGTAAAAGAAACTCGGAGAGAAGCGGGTTTTTTTGACTGATCAGGGCAAAGAGGCTAGACTGCGCAGGCATGTGACGTAGTGCGCCAAAGGTTTAAAAGAAAGACCGCCATATACAGCCACCATCGTCGGAGTGGACTGAGGCAGAGTGGGACGGCCTTGGCTCAATCAGGCTTCAGCGAGAACAGGTTTGAATGGGGCACAACTGTGCAAGCGCGTAAATGTCGGCCAGTGAGGCAGCAGGAGAATTTAAATAGCGAGCAGAAGCTGAGTACAAGCTTCACTCCAGGTGAGGTAAGGCTGGGTAGACTGCTTTAATTAATCTAATTAGCTTAGGAGTAGGTAATGGAGGCAGCAGTTAGGGCAGTTGAGTGCTCTGTTTGCAGTGTGTGGGAAGTCAGGGCGAGCACAGCTGTCCCTGATGACTACACCTGCAAAAGATGCATCCAGCTGCAGCTCCTGATAAACCATGTTAGGAAGCTGGAGCTGGATGAACTTGGGATCATTCGGGAGGCAGAGGCAGAAATAGATAGGAGTTTCAGGGAGATAGTCACCCCTAGGAGTCAGGAGACAGGTAGTTGGGTGACTGTCAGGAGAGGGAAGGGGAATAGACAGGAAGAGCAGAGCATCCCTGTGGCCGTTCCCATCAACAATAAGTATACCATTTTGGATACTGTTGGTGGGGACGACCTACCAGGGACAAGTTGCAGTGGTTGTGTCTCTGGCACCAAGACTGGACCCTCAGCTCAGAAGGGAAGGAGGGAAAGAGGAGAGCAGTAGTGATAGGGGATTTGATAGTTAGGGGGACAGATAGGAGGTTCTGTGGAAGAGATCGAGAATCCCGGATGGTCTGTTGCCTCCATGGTGCCAGGGTCCACGATATCTCCGATCGACTTCTCAGTATTCTCAAGAGGGAGGGTGAGCAGCCGGATGTTGTGGTCCATGTAGGGACCAATGACGTGGGTAGGAAGAGTGAGGAGGTCCTGAAAGGTGAGTTTAGGGAGCTAGAGTGCCAAGTTAAAGGACAGAACCTCCAGGATAGCAATCTCAGGATTGCTACCAGTGCCACGTGCAGGTGGGTTTAGAAATAGTAAGATAGTGCAGATCAACACGTGGCTGAAGACATGGTGCAGGAGGGAGGGTTTCCGATTTATAGATAATTGGGCAGTTTTCCTGGGAAGGTGGGACCTGTTCCGGCGGGACAGTTTACATCTGAACTGGAGGGGGACAAATATTCTTGCAGGTAGGTTTGCTAGAGAGGCTCCAGTGGATTTAAACTAGATACGGGGGGGGGGGGGGGGGGGGGGAGACCAGAGTGTAGGAACAGATGTATGGGAGAAGGAAGAAAAATAAGACAGTAAAGTTCTTTGTACTGTTAGAGATAAACAGACAGGAAGAGGTGGAGAATTTCTTAAATGCATTTATTTTAATGCTAGAAGCATTGTAAGAAAGGTGGATGAACTTAAAGCATGGATTGATATCTAGAAATATGATGTAGCTATTAGTGAAACATGGCTGCAGGAGGGGTGTGATTGGCAACTAAATATTCCTGGATTTCATTGCTTCAGGTGTGATAGAATCGGAGGGACAAGAGGGGGAGGTGTTGTGTTGCTTGTCAGAAAATATTACAGCGGTGCTCTGGCAGTATAGATTAGAGGACTCGTCTAGAGAGGCTATTTGGGTGGAATTGAGGAATGGAAAAGGTCTAGTAACACTTATAGGGGTGTATTATAGACCACCTAATGGGGAGCGAGAATTGGAGGAGCAAATTTGCAAGGAGATAGCAGATACTTGTAGTAAGCACAGGGTTGTGATTGTGGGAGATTTTAATTTTCCACACATAGACTGGGAAGCCCATACTGTAAAAGGGATGGATGGTTTGGAGTTTGTAAAATGTGTGCAGGATAGTTTTTTGCAGCAATACATAGAGGTACCAACTAGAGAAGGGGCAGTGTTGGATCTTCTGTTACGGAATGAAATAGGTCAGGTGACAGAAGTATGTGTTGGGGAGCACTTTGGATCCAGTGATCACAATGCCATTAGTTTCAAAATAATTATGGAGAAAGATAGGACTGGACCCAGGGTTGAAATTTTTGATTGGAGAAAGGCTAACTTTGAGGAGATGCAAAAGGATTCAGGAGTGGATTGGGACAATTTGTTTTATGTGAAGGATGTAATAGAGAAATGGAGGTCATTTAAAGGTGAAATTTTGAGGGTACAGAATCTTTATGTTCCCGTTAGGTTGAAAGGAAAGGTTAAAAGTTTGAGAGAGCCATGGTTTTCAAGGGATACTGGAAACTTGATTAGGAATAGGAGAGATATCTACAATAAATATAGGCAGCATGGAGTAAATGAGGTGCTCGAGGAATATAAAGTATGTAAGAAGAATCTTAAGAAAGAAATTAGAAAAGCTAAAAGATACGAGGTTGCTTTGGCAAGTAAAGTGAAAATAAATCCAAAGGGTTTCTATAGTTATATTAATAGCAAAAGGATAGTGAGGGATAAAATTGGTCCCTTAGAGAATCAGAGTGGACAGCTATGTGTGGAGCCATAAGAGAAGGGGGAGAGTTTGAACAATTTCTTTTCTTCGGTATTTGCTAAGGAGAAGGATATTGAATTGTGTAAGGTAAGGGAAACAAGTAGGGAAGTTATGGAAACTATGACGATTAAAGAGGAGGAAGTACTGGCGCTTTTAAGGAATATAAAAGTGGATAAATTCCCTAGAACCTTGAGGGAAGTTAGTGTAGAAATAGCAGGGGCTCTGACAGAAATATTACAAATATCATTAAAAACAGAGATGGTGCTGGAGGATTGGCGTATTGCTCATGTGGTTCCATTGTTTAAAAAGGGTTCTAAGAGTAAACCTAGCAATTATAGGCCTGTCAGTTTGATGTCAGTGGTGAGTAAATTAATGGAAAGTATTCTTAGAGATGGTATATATAATTATCTAAATAGACAGGGTCTGATTAGGAACAGTCAATATGGATGTGTGTGTGTGTGTGTGTGTGGAAGGTCATGTTTGACAATTCTTATTGAATTTTTTGAAAAGGTTATGAGGAAAGTTGACGAGGGTAAAGCAGTGGATGTTGTCCATATGGATTTCAGTAAGGCCTTTGACAAGGTTCCGCACGGAAGGTTAGTTAGGAAGGTTCAATCGTTAGGTATTAATATTGAAGTAGTAAAATGGATTCAACAGTGGCTAGATGGGAGATGCCAGAGAGTAGTGGTGGATAACTGTTTGTCAGGTTGGAGGCTGGTGACTGGTGGTGTGCCTCAGGGATCTGTACTGGGTCCAATGTTGTCTGTCATATACATTAATGATCTGGATGATGGGGTGGTAAATTGGATTAGTAAGTATGCAGATGATACTAAGGTAGGTGGCATTGTGGATAATGAAGTAGGTTTTCAAAGCTTCCAGAGAGATTTAGGCCAGTTAGAAGAGTGGGCTGAACGATGGCAGATGGAGTTTAATGCTGATAAGTGTGAGGTGCTACATTTTGGGAGGAATAATCCAAATAGGACATACATCGTAAATGGTAGGGCATTGAAGGATGCAGTAGAACAGAGTGATCTAGGAATAATGGTGCATAGTTCCCTGAAGGTGGAATCTCATGTGGACAGGGTGGTGAAGATAGTTTTTGGTATGTTGGCCTTTATAAATCAGAGCATTGAGTATAGGAGTTGGGATGTAATGTTAAACTTGTACAAGGCATTGGTGAGGCCGAATTAGGAGTATTATGTACAGTTCTGGTCATCAAATTATAGGAAAGATATCAACAAAATAGAGAGAGTACAGAAAAGATTTACTAGAATGTTACCTGGGTTTCAGCACGCAAGTTACAGAGAAAGGTTGAACAAGTTAGGTCTTTATTCTTTGGAGCGTAGAAGGTTGAGGGGGGGTCTTGATAGAGGTATTTAAAATTATGAGGGGGATAGATAGAGTTGATGTAGATAGGCTTTTTCCATTGAGAGTAGGGGAGATTCAAACAAGAGGACATGAGTTGAGTGTTAGGGGGCAAAAGTTTAAGGGTAACACGAGGGGGAATTTCTTTACTCAGAGTGGTAGCTGTGTGGAACGAGCTTCCAGTAGAAGTGGTAGAGGCGGGTTCGGTATTGTCATTTAAAGTAAAATTGAATAGGTATATGGACAGGAAAGGAATGGAGGGTTATAGGCTGAGTGCAGGTCAGTGTGACTAGGTGAGAGTAAGTGTTCGGCATGGACTAGAAGGGCCGAGATGGCCTGTTTCCATGCTGTAATTGTTATATGGTTATAATTTTGAAAGCGCCGGTTTTGCGTAAAAACAATAGGCGTCCACACTACGTGTTTTTTAAAATATCTCTGTCCACAATGAAATGGGATATTTCGGCGAATTTCCTCCTACTGCACATGCGCAGGACACATCTACCGAACACAAGCAACATGTTTGGTGTCGAATCTCGCTGTGAAAGACAGTGCGTGGTTGTTCAGTTAGAGACTAGAACAACTTTTAAAAGTGACGGGCAACTGTTGGCTCTCGCGCAGGAGGATTTAAAAGTAAAAAAATACTGAAGCGTATGGAGGCAACCGACAGGGAGTTCACAGACAGTATGACCCGGCTGTTGACGAACATTGAAAAACTGACTAACTGTTGCATTAATAAAGCACCTTGTTAAATGTGTAAAACATATCTGCATCAGTATGATCTTGTATTTCCATACAATGTTACATTAGGCTGTTACACATCTATTGTCAGAGAAGTACTTGCATAAATAGGTAAACCACCTTCATACGAGCAAAGACAAAAAAAGAGGGCAAAGTGAGTATACTTAATTATTCAGTAAATAATGGGTCAAAGTATTTGGTGAGCACATTTCTAACTCTTCTGGCTTCAGTCTTGTTGCCGTCTGTTCTAAAATTGTTAGGTTGCGTTCAAGAAAACAATGAAATGGCGTGTTGCCGTCTGACAGCATTTTTAGATTTCTCCGGTTACCCCGTCCACAGTGATCTGCCCAAGCAGCGTTTTCAAAATTACACACCCTGGAAAGAGTTTCTGAAAAGCTCTGGTTTTGGGGGATGAAAACACTGTTTTAGTGTGGACGGAGGGTAAAAACGAAGAGAAAAAGCTTCGGTTACGGATTTATCCGGTGTAGTGTGGACATAGCCTTAGAAAAATTTGGATAGGTACATGGATAGTGGTGGTATGGAGGGCTATGTTCCCAGTTCAGGCCAATGGAAGTAGGCATGGACTAGATGGGCTGATGGGCCTGCTTCTGTGCTGTACTCTATGACTAAATCTGCTGGAATTCTTTGATGAAATAACAAGCAGGATAAACAAAGGAGATTTGGTTGATGTTGTGTACTTGGATTTTCAGAAGTCCTCTGACAAGGTGCCACACACGAGGCTGCTTAACAAGCTATGAAACCATGGTATTACAGGAAAAATACTAGCATGGGGGAAAAAAAAGTGGCTGATTGGCAGAAGGCAATGAACGGGAATAAAGGGAGCCAATTCTGGTTGGGTGCCAGTGGCTAGTGGTGTTACACCAGGGTCTGTATTGGGACCACTTCTTTTTACATTACATGTCAGTGGCTTGGGTGATGGAATTAATGGCTTTGTTGCAAAGTTTGCGGGCAGGTAGTGTTGAGGAAGTGGACAGGCTACAGGAGGAGTTAGAAAGATTTGGAGAATGGACAAAGTAGCAGCAGATGGAATACAGTCTCAGGAAGTGGATAGTCATGTACTTTGGTAGAAGAAATGAAAGAGTGGACTATTTTCTAAATGGAGAGAAAATACAAAAAACTGAGGTGCAAAGGGACTTGTTCAGGATTCCCTAAAGGTTAATTTGCAGGTTGAGTTTGTAATGAAGGCAGTAAATGTCATGTAAGCATTCATTTCAAGAGGACTAGAATATAAAAGCAAGGATGTAATATTGAGGCTTTATAAAGCACTGGTGAGGCCTCACTTGGAAGATCATGAGCAATTCTGAACCCCTCATTTTAGAAAGGATGTGCTGAAACTGGAAAGGGCTCAAAGGAGGTTCACAAAAATGCTTCCAGGATTGAAAAGCTTGTCATATGAAGAACGTTTGATGGCTCTGGGCCTCTGTTCACTAGAATTCAGAAGAATGAGGGGTGGCCTAATTGAAACCTATCGAATGGTGAAAGGCCCTGATAGAGTGGATGTGGAGAGGATATTTCCTATGGTGGGAGAGTCTAAGACGAGAGGATACAGCGTCAGAATAGAGGGGTGCCCTTTTGAAATGAAGGTTAGGAGTAATTTCTTTAGCCAGAGTGGTGAATCTGGAATTTGTTGCTGCAGGCAGTGTGGAAAGTCTTTACATATATTTAAGGCAGAGGTTGATTCTTTATTGGTCAGGGCATGAAGGGAGATGTGGTGAAAGCAGGAGATTGAGCCCAAGAGGAAAAAATGGATCAACCATGATGAAATAGTGGAGAAGGCTTGAAGGGTCAAATGGCCTAATGCTGCTCCTATATCTTATGGTTTTACAGTGTTACTAGCCCTTTTCCAGCACCTTTTCCTTGAAAGAGGACTTCCTCTGAGTGAAAGGAGAAAGAATTCCAAGATTTACAAATGTGAATGGTGGCGGGGAGAGCACTTTATTTTCATTCTTTATATGAATATGTGTAATGTTAACTTCATATGCTGTTGTCTGAGTTTCTGCTAGAACAGAAATACAATTCCTGCCATCTATTTTATGAAATATTGTTGAAACAAACAATTTGATTAGTTCATTCCTCAGTTTTCTTAAATATGGCAGGCAGCAAAGGCACGCACTTCGTAATTTCACTTTTTTTTCCCCAATAGCCTGATCTAATTTTTATGGAGCAGCATCTCAAACCTTTTAAACGCAGCATGGCTAAACCGATGGGCACTGACTATGGCAAAGGCAGCACGGCTGAACCGCTGGAATTTGACCGTGGCTTTCTCGCTGCTGAACTCTCAGTGAGGGAGAGGCTTTGTTCAACTTCTCCACAACACCGACCCCATCCAAAATCTTTCCACATGAATTCCCTAGAGAACTATAGAGATTTTCCACAGGCCTTTCCACAAGGCCCGACATAAATTTACAAAACTTAAAATTTAAAAATGCTCTTATTTTCAAAAAAAGGGAGAATTCTAGGAAACTATCCTTTTCCGGAAACTTAAAATTAGTGCATGCGAATAGCAGGGATTACACCTACTCAGATTAACTCAGATTACATCTGCATACTTATGAATACTGTCAATAAATACTTACACCAATGCATTTTTAAACCAGATTTCAGAATCTGAAACAAAAGTTTCTGCAGATGCTAGAAATCTCAAGCAACACACAAAAGCTGGAGAAACTCAGGTTAAGCAGCATCTATGGAAAGAAATAAACAGTCTATGTTTTGCACCATGCTGCTGCTGCAAAACAATAAATTTCACAACAGTGATAATAAGCCTGATTCAGTACTGTACTTGAATAATATATAATGGAAGCTACTCCTTTAATGCAACTATCTCAAATCAATAGAGGGTTTCCAGAGACGGGATGCATTGTCCCTCTTGCATGAGCACACAGGGTTTACAATGAAGAGTGTTATAAGCTTTTTGTAGGTTGAGCAAAGAGGGGGACAAGGCAGTTCAAGCCAACACAAAATCCCGAGTTTTTTTCAAAAAACTTGGACCTCTGCAGTGAGCATGGGAAAGTAAAAGTTTGTGCTTATAAAAGGCCACCTTTTTGCAAACACCAAGATGCAATTCAGTAGTTCAAAGAAAACATTTACATGAATACACTTAAGCATACACCCAAATCCTACAGATACAAAATGGGAGAATGGGAAATTATCAATTAATTAGTGAAGTTTAAGAGACTACTAGACAGGTATATGGAGAAATTTAAGGTGGGGGGGTTATATGGGAGGCAAGGTTTGAGGGTCGGCACAACATTGTGGGCCGAAGGGCCTGTAATGTACTGTACTACTCTATGTTCCATCTCTTTACAGATTTTAATCCATTTCATAAATTCAGCAGTCCTTTGCCAACCTTTATTAGTTAGTGCTGTATTCAGGGTGACAAGAACTCAGTTAACTTATTGTTGAGTTTCACATAGGAAGGACCAAGTGTTTGGTGATTAGATTTTGTTTCACTAGCCTAGAAAGGCCGTGATATACATCAAGCTCCCTTCACCAACCTACAAAAATCATTTTCCTTCAAGGATGAACAGACTCCTGGCTAATTTTGTGATCTGTAATTAAAGGACCTTCTGATTTTAAAATGGAAAGTCAGTTTATCCTGTGTTGCAGTACTAAAACTTAAATTACCACATGGTTGTACCAATCCACAATTAATAAACCAAACCACAACTAACAAACTTCATTTTATTGAAATGTGGAAGACTAAAGTTAAAATTTCCACACAACCCACAACTAAATAACCACCAAGAATGGTGATTAGGAAAGACCAGAATATAGAAAACACTGAGTAATGAGCAGACCCTTCCTTTAGTAAGGAGAGCCCAAGTAGCCAGCTTTTCACTACATAACTTCTCTTTTTAACCCAAATGCAAATAGCTCTTCTCTAAAGTTTCTTAGCGTGAATTAATTTCTTTGTGCCCAAACCCATTGTTGGAAAGAAATCTTTCATCAGATCCAATATGAAAAGCTACAACAAACATCCCACTCATTAAGATTCTGATTAATTCACCATCTCATCAAGTCAGTCAGAGATCCAGATCACAATCTCTCCCTGCAGGAACGTTTATCTCACATTCTCCGCCCCCACCCCATCTTGAAATCTGCCCTCTCGTCTGATAACAAATGTCAAATAAAACAGAACATGGTGGAAACTCTCGGCACACCAGGCCTCATCTGTGGCAAGAAGGGCAGAGTAAACGCTTCAAGTCGAAGATACTTCACCAGAAACAGAGGAAGCTAGTTAAGCTCTGGGGTTGTGGGGGAGATGAACAATTAACAAGGTTAGTTGATAAACAAGTGAATAGGGGTGGTTAGAGAGCAAAAACACAGCCAAAAGAATGGAGACAAAGACCTGCGGGGGTGGGGGCTGAAGGGGCAGGAAACCTTGCTAAGAGGTCAAACTGGGCATAATCTCCACACAAAGGAAGGGGGGAGGGGAAGCTTTTGGCTCCATTCAGGTTCTAATGGGCAAAACACTTACTCAGTTTACAGGCAGGTAAGAGTACAGATTTAGATCTCAGACACTGCCTGATCTGCTGAGTATTTGCACACTTTTCTATTTTTTATTTTTCATTTTGCTGTGGACAGTTTTGTTTTTATTATCTAACCTAACCAGAGAAGCAGTTTCAGCGACAGGTTACTATCGATGCAATGCTCCTCAGACAGGATGAAGAGGTCAATACTCCCCAATGCCATTAGGCTTTACAATTCTACCGCCAGGACTTAAGAACTTTTTAAAAGCTATTATTAATGCTTTTTGAGATAGTGATTTAGATGCATATCATATTTTTTTACTGAGTTAAGTATTGTATGTAATTAGTTTTGCTACAACAAGTGTATGGGACATTGGAAAAAAGTTGAATTTCCCCATGAGGATGAATAAAGTATCTATCTATCTTATTCATGTTTCCCTCATTCCCTCGGAATCAATAAAGTGTGTCTGTCTGTCATGTTTGCAGAATTTCTAGAATAAGGGTTCCCAACCTTTTTCAACCAAGGAGCCTGTAGACCCCAGGTTGGGAACCTATTCTAGACAATGACATTTCTCTATGATTAGGTAAGCACCACAGCACCTGCTGCTCACATGCACCAGTTGATGACAGCTCATCCCACATGCACCACCTTCAGGGATATTTCCCCTCATGTTCCCCTTAAACTTTCACCCTCAACTCATGACCTCTAGTTGTAGTTGCACCCAACCTCAGTGGAAAAAGCCAATTACATTTACCTTATCTATAGCCTTAAATTTTGTATCTATCAAATCTCCCTCAATCACTGATCCTTATTCATAAATTAAATTTCTTTGCAAGTGCCATCCCATAAAACATAACAAATTAGGCAATTTGGCCCTCAAAAGGCTCTGCCATTCTATCATGGCCGATTTATTATCCCCTTCAGCCCCATTCTCCTGCCTTCTCCCCATAACCTTTGATGCTGGCTGATCAAGCATCCATCAACTTCTGCTTTAAATATACCCAATGACTTGGCTTCCACAACCATCTGTGGCAATGAATTTCACAGATTCACCATCCTCTGGCAAAACACTCTCATCTTTATCTCTGTTCTAAAGGGACAGATTCTGTTCCGAGAATCTACCCTCTGGTCCTAGCTACTATTGGAAATATCCTCTCTGCATCAACTCTACCCAGACCTTTTAAGAATCAATAGATTTCAATGAGGTCGCACCTCATTCTTTTGAACTCTAGTGAATACAGGCCCAGAGCCAAATACTCCTCGTATGTTAACCCTTTCGTTTCCAGAATCATTCTCATGAACCTCCTCTGAACCCTCTCCAATGCAGAGCACAGCCTTTAGCAGATAAAGGGACAAAACTGCTCAGAATAAAATTGGACAATATAAGGGAACTCAAGGTAAAGGAGTTACACTACCTGTATGTATAATCTATATTTTCATTTATATTTATCATTATTATTGTTATGAGCAGAGAGACAACATCTACTGGAAGTAAATTCCTTGTATGTGCATAGGTACTTGGCGATTAAAGTCTGATTCTTATTAGGATGTAGTGACCATAATATGATAAGTTTTAATCTACAATTTGAGAGAGAAAGGAAAATTGTAAGTGTCAGTATTACAGTTGAACAATGGGGACTATGGAGTCATGAGGGAGGAGCTGGCCAAAGTTGACTAGGATACCCTAGCAGGGATGACAGTGGAACAACAATGGCAGATATTTCTGGGAATAATAGAGAAGGTGCAGGATCAGTTCATTCCAAAGAGGAAGAAAGATTCTAAGGGGAGTAGGGGGCAACCGCAGCTGACAAGGGAAGTCAAGGACAGTATAAAAATAAAAGTATAACATAGCAAAGATGAGTGGGAAGCCAGAGGATTGGGAAACTTTTAAAGAGCAACAGAAGATAATGAAAAGGGCAATACGGGGAAAAAAGATGAGGTACAAAGGTAAGCTAGCTAAGAATATAAAGGAGGTAGTAAAAGTTTCTTTAGGTATGGGAAGAGGAAAAGATTAGTTAAGACCAAAGGTGGGCCCTTGAAGACAGAAACGTATGAATTTATTATGGGGAACAAGGAAATGGCAGACGAGTTGAACAGGTACTTTAGATCTGTCTTCACTAGGAAAGAAACCAACAATCTCCCAGATGTAACAGTGGCCGGAGACCTAGGGTAACTGAGGAACTGAAGGCTGATAAATCCCCAGGTTCTGATGGTCTGCATCCCAGGGTACTTAAGGAGGTGGCTCTAGAAATCGTGGACACATTGGTAATCATTTTCCAATGTTCTATAGATTCAGGATCAGTTCCTGAGGATTGGAGGGCAGCTAATGTTATCCCACTTTTTAAGAAAGGAGGGAGAGAGAAAACAGGGAATTATAGACCAGTTAGCCAGACTTCAGTGGTGGGGAAGATGCTGAAGTCAATTATAAAAGATGAAATAGCGGCACATTTGGATAGCAGTAACAGGATCGGTCCGAGTCAGCATGGATTTACGAAAGGGAAATCATGCTTGACTAATCTTCTGGAATTTTTTGAGGATGTAACTATGAAAATGGACAAGGGAGAGCCAGTGGATATAGTGTACCAGGAGTTTCAGAAAGCCTTTGACAAGGTCCCACTTCGGAGATTAGATGGCAAAATTAGAGCACATGGTATTGGAGGTAAGGTACTGACATGGATAGAAAATTGGTTGGCAGACAGGAAACAAAGAGTAGGAATTAACGGGTCCCTTTCAGAATGGCAGGCAGTGGGGTACCACAAGGCTCAGTGCTGGGACCGCAGCTATTTACAATATACATTAATGATTTAGATGAAGGGATTAAAAGTAACATTAGCAAATTTGCAGATGACACAAAGCTGGGTGGCAGTGTGAAATGTGAGGAGGATGTTATGAGAATGCAGGGTGACTTGGACAGGTTGGGTGAGTGGACAGATGCATAGCAGATGCAGTTTAATGTGGATAAGTATGAGTTTATCCACTTTAGTGACAAGAACAGGAAAGCAGATTACTATCTGAATGGTGTCAAGTTAGGTAAAGGGGAAGTACAACGAGATCTAGGTGTCCTTGTTCAACAGTCACTGAAAGTAAGCATGCAGGTACAGCAGGCAGTGAACTAATGGCATGTTGACCTTCATAAGAAGGGGAGTTGAGTATAGGACCAAAGAGGTCCTTCTGTAGTTGTACAGGGCCCTGGTGAGACCACACCAGGAGTATTGTGTGCAGTTTTGGTCTCCAAGTTCGAGGAAGGACATTCTTGCTATTGAGGGAGTGCAGCATAGGTTCATGAGGTTAATTCCCAGGATAGCGGGACTGTCATATATTGGAGTGACTGAGCTTAGAAGGATGAGAGGGGATCTGATTGAAACATATAAGATTATTAAGGGATTGGACACACTAGAGGTAGGAAACATGCTCCTGATGTTGGGGGAGTCCAGAACCAGAGGCCGCAGTTTAAGAATAAAGGGTAGGCCATTTAGAACTGAGTTAAGGAAAACCTTTTCACCCAGAGAGTTGTGGATCTATGGAATGCTCTGCCTCAGAAGGCAGTGGAGGCCAATTCTCTGGATGCTTTCAAGAAAGGGTTAGATAGAGCTCTTAAAGATTGCGGAGTCAAGGGATATGGGGAGAAGACAGGAACGGGGTACTGACTGTAGATGATCAGTCATGATCACAGTGAATGGTGGTGCTGGCTCGAAGGGCCGAATGGTCTACTCCTGCACCTATTGTCTATTGTAACAGCAGAAGCACTGAACAAATCTTCAGAACAGGCTGAAGTCTCTGTTTGTGTCCACTATACCAAAAAAAAACTGAACAACAGTGTTCATGGAAGGACACCACAGAGGAAACCACCGTTCCCCAAAAATAAAACAACATTGCTGTACATCTCAGGTTTTCAAAGGACATTCTGGATGCTCCACAATGCTTCTGGGAAAACAATCTGTGGATAGATTAGACAAAAGTCTAACTTTCTGGCAGAAATGCACACCACTGCACTTGGAGGAAAAAGGGCACTGCACACCAACACCAAAACCTCATCCCAACTGGTTAGGGCTACCTAACCCTAATGCATGGTGGAAGGAGCATCATGGTATGGGGCTGCTTTGGTGCCTCAAGGCCTGGACAGCTTGCAATCATTGAGGGAACAATGAATTTAAGACATTTTATAGGACATTGTTAGGGTAGCGGTCCTTCACCTGAAGCTTAATAGAAGTTGGATAATGGAACACGCAATGATCTGAAACAAGTGTAATCAACAGAATGGTTTATTAACAAAAAAAGAAAAATCATGGTTTTGGAATGGCCAAGTCAGAGTCCTGACCTTAACCCAATTGAGATGTCTGTGACATGGCCTGAAGAGGGACGTTCATGCAAGGCATCCCAGAAATATTGATGAACTGAAAAAGTTTTGTATGGAAAATGGCCTACAATATCTCTTTGTCATTAAGCACGTCTGATCAGCAGCTACAGGAAATGTTTGGAGGTTATTAATGCTAAAGGAGGTTCTAGCAGTTATTAAATACAAAGATCCACATACAGTGGGGCTAGAAAGTTAATGAACCCTGCAGAATTTTCTCTAATTCTCCAAAAATTACCTAAAACATGATCTGATCTTCACACAAGTACTAAAACTAGATAAAGAGAACTCAATTAAACAATACAAAAAAATTATACTAGCTCATTTATTTATTGAGAAAATAGATCCACTATTACATGTAATTGCTGGAAAAAGTAAGTGAACCTTTACTTTCAGTAACTGTTGATACCTCCTTTGTACAGCAATAACTTCAACCAAACTGGCTTCTTTTTCACGGATGGTACAAGGAAACAGATGGGTTTTGTAAAACCCGCATATTTTCATTTAACTCTATTTTACCCTTGATATGTTTTTCGAGTTTTTAAATGCCATCCTTGAACACTACTATGGCACATTCCAGTACCTTTCTTAATTGAAACCTATTAAATGGTGAAAGGGCTAGATAGGATGAATGTAGAGAGGATATCTTCTCTAGTGGGGGATATCCAGAACTTGAGGACACAGCCTCAAAATTGAGGGGTGACCTTTTAGAATAGAGGCAAGGATGAATTTTTTTTATTAGCCAGAGATTGTAGTGAATCTGTGGAATGCTTTGCCACAGACAACAGTGGATGACAAGCCTGTGGATATATTTAAAGTGCAAGTTGATTATTTTCTGATTGGTCAGGGCATCAAAGGATATGGTGAGAAGGCAGGTGTATGGGGTTGAGTGGGATCTGGGTTCAGCTATGATGAAATGCCTGAGCAGACTTGATGGGCTGAATGGCCCAATTCTGCTCCTATGTCTTATGGCTTTAATTTGCTTGCAAAGGATACAGCATGCAAATAGCAGATGAATCTCCAATCAAGTTGTACTAGTTTCCACCAATCATGGCTCCACACTGTTGGCCCTCCTGTTTTTAACCACATACAAGCCCAATGTGGCTTGTGGGTTGTTGTAATTGACTGTTACAAATGTCATTCTCACAGGAATGATCTTTTCTCCAGTGCAAGCCCAGTGACCTTCGGGCTCATACCTTCGGGTGACTGTTAGAAGAAAGGGAAGTGGGCAGCCAGTGCAGCAGACTATCGCTGGTGCCATTCCCCTCAATTAAAAGTTCAGCCACTGCAGGTCATAAGGAGAATATGACCTACATGGTTGAGGGCTGCAATGTTTGGGTCTCTGGCACAGAATCTGGTGCTGTGGCTTAGAAGAGAAGAGGGATGAAGCAGACTGCAGTACTGATAGGAAATTTCATAGTTAGAGGAACAGATGAGATTCTGTAGGTGCAATAGACACCTGGATGGTACGTTGCCTCCCAGGTGCCAAGGTGAGGGATGTCTCACATCAAAGTGCTGGAAAATGATGCTGGAGAGGTAGTAAGGAGGTGGGGGAGGGGGAGAGAGAGAGACAAAGAAATGGCAGAGAAGCTAAGTATTTTGCATCAGTCTTCCCTGTCGAAGACTCTAGCAGTATACTGGAGATTCAAGAATGCCAGGGGGCAGATGCGAGTGTCATTGGTATTACTAAGGAGAGGTATTTGGGAAGCTGAAATGTCTGAAAGTAGATAAGTCACCTGGACAAGATGGACACGCCCCAGAGTTCTGAAAGAGGTGGCTGAAGAGATTGTGATAGATAGATAGATAGATACTTTATTCATCCCCATGGGGAAATTCAACTTTTTTTCCAATGTCCCATACACTTGTTGTAGCAAAAACTAATTACATACAATACTTAACTCAGTAAAAATATGATATGCATCTAAATCACTATCTCAAAAAGCATTAATAATAGCTTTTAAAAAGTTCTTAAGTCCTGGCAGTTGAATTGTAAAGCCTAATGGCATTGGGGAGTATTGACCTCTTCATCCTGTCTGAGGAGCATTGCATCGATAGTAACCTGTCGCTGAAACTGCTTCTCTGTCTCTGGATGGTGCTATGTAGAGGATGTTCAGAGTTATCCATAATTGACCGTAGCCTACTCAGCGCCCTTCGCTCAGCTACCGATGTTAAACTCTCCAGTACTTTGCCCACGACAGAGCTCGCCTTCCTTACCAGCTTATTAAGACGTGAGGCGTCCCTCTTCTTAATGCTTCCTCCCCAACACGCCACCACAAAGAAGAGGGCGCTCTCCACAACTGACCTATAGAACATCTTCAGCATCTCACTACAGACATTGAATGACGCCAACCTTCTTAGGAAGTACAGTCGACTCTGTGCCTTCCTGCACAAGGCATCTGTGTTGGCAGTCCAGTCTAGCTTCTCGTCTAACTGTACTCCCAGATACATTGAATCAGATACAGATAATGGAGGCATTAATAATGATCTTTCAAGAATCACTAGATTCTGGCCTAGTTCCAGAGGAACTAGCTTCACTCCAAGCTGAGGATGAGCTTCACTCCAAGTGAGGCAAGGCCGGGTAAGTTCCTTTCAAAGGAGAAAGTTTCAAAAGTTGAGGCAAGTATTGGGTAGGTCATGGCAGCTGAGATCGGCCCCGTGGTTTGTTCATCCTGCAGCATGTGGGAAATCAGGGATACTTCCAATGTCCCTGACGACTATGTGTGCAGGAAGTGTGTCCAGCTGCAGCTTCTGGCAGACCGCATTGAGCGTCTGGAGCTGCGATTGGATTCATACTGGAGCATCTGCGATGCTGAGAAAGTCATGAATAGCACGGTCAGTGAGTTGGCCACACCGCAGGTAAAGGCTACACAGGCAGAAAGGGAAGGGGTGGCCACTAGACAGTGTAGCAGTAGGCAGGTAGTGCAGGAGTCCCCAGGGGTCATCTCCCTCCTAAACAGATATACTGTTTTGGATACTGTTGGGGGAGATGTCTCATCAGGGGAAGGCAGCAGCAGCCAAGTTCATTGCACCATGGGTGGCTCTGCAGCACAGGAGGGAAGGAAAAGGAGTGGGAGAGCTATAGTGATAGGGGATTCGATTGTAAGGGGAATAGATAGGCGTTTCTGCGGCCGCAAACGAGACTCCAGGATGGTATGCTGCCTCCCTGGTGCAAGGGTTAAGGATGTCTCTGAGCTGCTGCAGGACATTCTGGAATGGGAGGGTGAACAGCCAGTGGTCATGGTGCACATAGGTACCAACGATATAGGTAAAAAATGGGATGAGGTCCTACAAGGTGAATTTAGGGAGTTAGGAGATAAACTAAAAAGTAGGACCACAAAGGTAATAATCTCTGGATTACTACCAGTGCCACATGCTAGTCAGAGTGTCAGATGAAT
Organism: Hemitrygon akajei; assembly: GCF_048418815.1. Classification (NCBI taxonomy): domain Eukaryota; kingdom Metazoa; phylum Chordata; class Chondrichthyes; order Myliobatiformes; family Dasyatidae; genus Hemitrygon; species Hemitrygon akajei. The sequence continues at coordinate 72,100,558 of NC_133143.1, read as the reverse complement.
ATGTGGCTTGAAAAATGGTGCAAGGGGGAGGGATTCAAATTTCTGGGGCATTGGAACCAGTTCTGGGGGCGGTGGGACCGGTATAAACAGGACGGTCTGCACCTGGGCTGGACTGGAACCAATGTCCTAGGGGGAGCATTTGCTACTGCTGTTCAGGAGGCTTTAAACTAATGTGGCAGGGGGATGGGAACAAATGCAGAGAGACAGAGGGGTGTAAAATGAGGGTAGAAGCAAAAAGTAGTAAGGTGAAAAGTAAAAGTGGCAGGCAGGCAAATCCAGGGCAAAAAGCAAAAAGGGCCACTTTTCAACATAATTGTATAAGGGCTAAGAGTGTTGTAAAAACAAGCCTGAAGGCTTTGTGTGTCAATGCAAGGAGCATTCGTAACAAGGTGGATGAATTGAATACGCAGATAGTTATTAATGAATATGATATAGTTGGGATCACAGAGACCTGGCTCCAGGGTGACCAAGGATGGGAGCTCAACATCCAGGGATATTCAATATTCAGGAGGGATAAACAGGAAAGAAAAGGAGGTGGGGTAGCATTGCTGGTTAGAGAGGAGATTAACTCAATAGAAAGGAAGGACATTAGCCTGGAGGATGTGGAATCGATATGGGTAGAGCTGTATAACACTAAGGGGCAGAAAACGCTGGTGGGAGTTGTGTACAGGCCACCTAACAGCAGTAGTGAGGTTGGGGATGGCATTAAACAGGAAATTAGAAATGCGTGCAATAAAGGAACAGTAGTTATAATGGGTGACTTCAATCTACATATAGATTGGGTGAATCAAATTGGTAAGGGTGCTGAGGAAGAGGATTTCTTGGAATGTATGTGGGATGGTTTTCTGAACCAACATGTCAAGGAACCAACTAGAAAGCAGGCCATTCTAGATTGGGTATTGAGCAATGAGGAAGGGTTAGTTAGCAATCTTGTCGTGTGAGGCCCCTTGGGTAAGAGTGACCATAATATGGTGGAATTCTTCATTAAGATGGAGAGTGACATAGTTAATTCAGAAACAAAGGTTCTGAACTTAAAGAAGGGTAACTTTGAAGGTATGAGACGTGAATTAGCTAAGATAGACTGGCAAATGATACTTAAAGGGTTGACAGTGGATATGCAATGGCAAGCATTTAAAGATCTCATGGATGAACTACAACAATTGTTCATCCCAGTTTGGCAAAAGAATAAACCAGGGAAGGTAGTGCATCCGTGGCTGACAAGGGAAATTAGGGATAGTATCAAGTCCAAAGAAGAAACATATAAATTAGCAAAAAAAAAGCGGCACACCTGAGGACTGGGAGAAATTCAGAGACCAGCAGAGGACGACAAAGGGCTTAATTAGGAAAGGGAAAAAAGATTATGAGAGAAAGCTGGCAGGGAACATAAAAACTGACTGTAAAATCTTTTATAGATACGTGAAAAGAAAAAGATTGGTCAAGACAAATGTAGGTCCTTTACAGTCAGAAACAGGTGAATTGATCATAGGGAACAAAGACATGGCAGACCAATTGAATAACTACTTTGGTTCTGTCTTCACTAAGGAGGACATAAATAATCTTCTGGAAATAGTAAGGGACCGAGGGTCTAGTGAGATGGAGGAACTGAGGGAAATACATGTTAGTAGGGAAGTGGTGTTAGGTAAATTGAAGGGATTAAAGGCAGATAAATCCCCAGGGCCAGATGGTCTGCATCCCAGAGTGCTTAAGGAAGTAGCCCAAGAAATAGTGGATGCATTAGTGATAATTTTTCAAAACTCCTTAGATTCTGGATTAGTTCCTGAGGATTGGAGGGTGGCTAATGTAACCCCACTTTTTAAAAAAGGAGGGAGAGAGAAACCGGGGAATTATAGACCGGTTAGTCTGACATCGGTGGTGGGGAAAATGCTAGAGTCGGTTATCAAAGATGTGATTACAGCACATTTGGAAAGAGGTGAAATCATCGGACAAAGTCAGCATGGATTTGTGAAAGGAAAATCATGTCTGACGAATCTTATAGAATTTTTTGAAGATGTAACTAGTAGAGTGGATAGGGGGGAGCCAGTGGATGTGGTATATTTGGATTTTCAAAAGGCTTTTGACAAGGTCCCACACAGGAGATTAGTGTGCAAACTTAAAGCACATGGTATTGGGGGTATGGTATTGATGTGGATAGAGAATTGGTTGGCAGACAGGAAGCAAAGAGTGGGAGTAAACGGGGCCTTTTCAGAATGGCAGGCAGTGACTAGTGGGGTACCGCAAGGCTCAGTGCTGGGACCTCAGTTGTTTACTATATATATTAACGATTTAGACGAGGGAATTAAATGCAGCATCTCCAAGTTTGCGGATGACACGAAGCTGGGCGGCAGTGTTAGCTGTGAGGAGGATGCTAAGAGGATGCAGGGTGACTTGGCAAATTCATGGCAGATGCAATTTAATGTGGATAAATGTGAGGTTATCCACTTTGGTTGCAAGAACAGGGAAACAGATTATTATCTGAACGGCGGCCGATTAGGAAAAGAGGAGATGCAACGAGACCTGGGTGTCATTGTACACCAGTCATTGAAGGTGGGCATGCAGGTACAGCAGGTGGTGAAAAAGGCAAATGGTATGTTGGCATTCATAGCAAAAGGATTTGAGTACAGGAGGAGGGAGGTTCTACTGCAGTTGTACAAGGCCTTGGTGAGACCGCACCTAGAGTATTGTGCGCAGTTTTGGTCCCCTAATCTGAGGAAAGACATTCTTGCCATAGAGGGAGTACAGAGAAGGTTCACCAGATTGATTCCTGGGATGGCAGGACTTTCATATGAAGAAAGACTGGATTGACTAGGCTTATACTCACTGGAATTTAGAAGATTGAGGGGGGATCTTATTGAAACGTATAAAATTCTAAAGGGATTGGACAGGCTAGATGCAGGAAGATTGTTTCCGATGTTGGGGAAGTCCAGAACGAGGGGTCAAAGTTTAAGGATAAAGGGAAACCTTTTAGGACTGAGATTAAGATAAACTTCTTCACACAGAGTGGTGAATCTGTGGAATTCTCTGCCACAGGAAACAGTTGAGGCCAGTTCATTGGCTATACTTAAGAGGAAGTTAGATATGGCCCTTGTGGCTAAAGGGATCGGGGGGTATGGAGAGAAAGCAGGTACAGGGTTCTGAGTTGGATGATCAGCCATGATCATACTGAATGATGGTGCAGGCTCGAAAGGCCTACTCCTGCACCTATTTTCTATGTTTCTATGAATGGAAATTTGCAAATGTCACTCCACTCTTCAAGAATGGAGAGAGACAGAAGAAGTGAAATTACAGGTCAGTTCGTCTAACCCCAGTGCTTGGGAAGATGTTGGAGTCGATTATTAAGGATGAGGTCTCAGAGTAGCTGGAGTCACATGATAAAATAGGCCATAGTCAGCATGGTTTTTTCCCTCAAGGGAAAATCTTGCCTGACATATCTGTTGGAATACTTTGAAAAAAAATAACAGGCAGGCTAGGCAAAGCAGAATTGGTTGATGTTGGGTATTTTGGATTTTCAGAAGGCCTTTAACAAGGTGCCATATGAGGCTGCTCAATGAGCCTACGGTACTCCAGGAAAGATTCTAGCATGGATAGAACATTGGCTGATTAGCAGGAGGCAAAGAGCGAAAAGAAAGGGAGCCTTTTCTGGTTAGCTGCTGGTGACCAAGTGTTCCACAGGGGTCTGTGTTGGGATTTCTTTTTACATTAAACATCAATGATTTGGATAACAAAATTGATGGCTTAATGGCCAAGTAATTTTGAGGAAGTAGAAGGGCTACAGAGGGATATAGATTTGGAGAATGGGCAAAGTAGTAGATGGAATACAGTGTTAAGGAAGTGCATGGTCATGTACTTTGAATGAAGAAATAAAAGTGTAGACTGCTTTCTAAATCCTCCAAGAGCACCACAACCTTGTTGTGTTTGGAAGCATACATGCTCATGACCCAGAGAGCCAAGCTGGCTGGAGTCAAGCTTTTATTCTTTGGCTCTTGGTAGGGTACCCTTACCAAACAAATTGAAGGGTAGAGGCTGGACTAACAGTGGTCTACCGGACTTCCAGATTCGGGGTTTCAGCTCAGGGCTAACAACCCAGACTGGTAAAACAAAAACTGTTATGGAAACAGCAATGAAGAATCCTTCTACATCTGAGTGCGACAGCATTCCTGAATCTCCATCTGGGACTTGTATGACTGACAGTAGTGAAAAGTGAGAGGAAGCTATTGACATGATGAAGGAAGCCCTGACCCCAGAGATGGAAGACCTTAATTGCTGCTCTAAATGCCAGTGGAGTAATGGGGATGATGTATTTTCTAAATGGAGTGCAAGTTCAAAAATCTGAAGTGCAAAGGGACTTAGGGAGTCCTACATGAGAACTCCCAAAAGTTAATTCGCAGGTTGAAAGTGATTCAGTGGGGAGGAAGGCAAATGCGATGCTAGCCTTAATTTTAAAGACTAGAATACAACAGAAAGGATTAAAGTTGAGACTTTATAAAGCACTGGTGAGGCCTCATTTGGAGTACTGTGAACAGCTTTGGGCCCCTTATTTAGGAAAGGATATGCTGACATTGAAGAGGTTTGCAAGGAGGTTCATGAAAATGATTCCAAGATTGATGGCTTGTCGTATGAGGAACATTTGATGGCTCTGGGCCTCTACTCACTGAACTTCAGAAGAATGGGGGTGGTCTCATTGGATCTTAGCGAATGTTAAAGGGCCTCAATAGAGTGGATGAGTAGAGGGTGCTTCCTGTTTTGGGGAGTCAAAGACCAGGGGAGATAGCCTCTGAATAGAGGGGCGTTCTTTTAGAATAGAGATCAAGGAGAATTTCTTTTGCCAGAGTGGAGAAGCTGTGGAATCTATTGCCACAGTTAGAAGTGGAACCAAGTCATTGGGTGTACTAAAAGCAGAAGATTGGAGCCGAGAGGGATAATGAATCAGCCATGATGATATGGCAGAGCAGACTCAATGGGCCAAATAGCCTACATCTGCTCCTACACCTTAAGGTAAGCTCTTTGTTGGACATCTACAGGCTTCAGTTCAATAACTTTGAAATGCCATTCCAGCATTACTTGCATGATATCAGGAAAGCTCATTTTCACTGGTTTGAATGGAACAGTCAAACTTCCAAGCAAACTGTATGCTCTTCCACCGATTCCACTCAGCAAAATGAGCACTTGTTTCTCATTGGCTATTCCATTTGCAGTAACCTTGTTCTTACTTGGGCAAGGCACGCATGTGACAGTGATGTAATGCATAGTGATGTAACGACGCTTGCCATTCCTGTACTCACATACAAATCGCAATGCTTAATCAAATACATTTACAACATCACTCAAATATTACAGAAATATTAAATACACAACACCTCAACAAATCTCTCAAGCTAATTACTTTTGTACTTAATAATTCTTCTGACACTCAGGATCCCAGACACACAGGAAAGCAGTAGTTGACCAACTCTTCCGAGCAAATTTTCCCCACCATTCGGTAAGATTAGTTTATTTATTCCCACCAAACCTCATCTTCTCTGTACTAGACCCCAATTTCCCTGACCCTACGAAGGGTTTAAATACTTATCATGCTTCCACATTCTTGTGAGCAGAATTCCAAAGATTTACCATGTACTACAAACAGTTTTGACATGCTTCAGGTTTTAACTGACCAGCCCCTCATCTTCAAACCAACTCTGATCATTCAAGATGTTCCTGCTAATTAAAACATCTCAACAGCTATCCTGTCCTGTAGTATCTTGTAAATTTTAAAACATTTCTAAACTGAGCAGAATACAGACTCAGCCTATTTAAGCCTCTTGTTTCAGGGCACTCTCTTCATCCAGGAATTAACCTGGAAATCCCCTCTGGATTATGTCCAATGTTACTATATCCTATTGGCAAAGTGAGCAAAACCATAATTAACTGCTCTCTCAAAATGATAGGCTGCTTTCAATGACCTACGCGCAGGTACCTCATCTTTCGGGAATGGTTTAGAATTTAAAATAAATAAAACAAAATACCAGTATGCTTCTCTTCACTGTTGTGTAATGTATTACAACGGCTAGATACCTACCCAATTTACCAGCCCACAATCTCTACCCCTCCTCACTGCTATCAGCACTTCATGGGTTCGGAAAGAACTATAAAATATGTACACTTACGCTGCACCACATTAAAGAAAAGATTAGGCAAAAAGTTGGCAGATGAAGTGTAATCTGAAAAGTCTAAGATTATCCACAGAAGAATGAAGATTCTGGATTTGTAACCGTAATGCTATTTTCAGTACACAGGTGTAAAAGAGAATGAAATAATTGTTACTTCGGATTAGATGCAAAAAAAAACACAGTAAGATAAAGAACACAATTACAAAACAAACATAAATATACAAGGTGGCTTACACACATTGATTGTATGTATGTAAAGTGACAGTTGGCACAGGAGTGTCTATACATCAGATAGAGCACAAGGAACAGAATTAGACCATTTGGCCCAGAGTCCACACTGCCATTTCATCATGGTTGATCAAATTTTCTTCTCAACCCCAAACTCCTGCCTTCTCCCTGTATCCCTTTATGCCCTGACCAATCAAGAATCCATCAACCTCTGCCTTGAATGTACATGAAGACCACTACTTAAATACAACTCCATCCCTGTAAGACTGTGGCTGTGGTGTTCTCATTTCACAGCAATCTCTGGTGCAGAAGCATGAAAATTAAATCAACCTGCAAGTTACACACCAAAGATCACAACAATGAGACCATAAAATTATAGGAGCATAATTCAGGCATTTAGCCCATCAAGTCTGCCCTGCCATTTCATCATTGCTGACCTATTTTCCTCTAAGCCCCAACTTCCTGTCTTCTCCCCGTATCTCTTCATGTCTTGACCAATCAAAAATCTATCAACCTCTGCACTAACTATACATAAAGACTTGGCCTCCATAGCTGCCTGTGGTAAAAAAAAATTCCACATATTCACCACTCTGGCTAAAGAACTTCCTCAGCTTCATTCTAAAAGGACACTCCTCTATTCCGAGGCCATTTGCTCCCACCATAGGAAACATCCTCTCTATCAAGACCTTTCACCATTCAGTAGCTCCAATGAGGTCACCCCTCATTCTTCTGAATTCTAGTGAATAATTCTGGAATCATTTTTTGTGAACCTCCTTTCAATACTCTCCAGTTTCAGCACATCCTTTCTAAGATAAGGGGCCAAAAACTGCTCACAATACTTGAGGTGAGGCTTCACCAGTACTTTATAAAGTTGCAACATTGCAAATTAACGTTTAGGGAATCTTGAACAAGGACTCCCTAGTCTCTTTGCATCTCAGTTTTTTTTGTTTCTTTTCTCCATTTAGAAAACAGACAACCCTTTCTCTTCTACCACAGTGCATGACCATACACTTCCTGACACTGTAGTCCATCTGCCATTTCTTTGCCCATTCTCTTAATCTGTCCAAGTCCTTCTGTAATCTCTCTGCTTCCTCAAAACTACCTGCCCCTCCACCTATCTTTATATCATCTGCAAACTTTACAACAAAGCCAGCAATTCCAGCATCCAAATCATTGACATTAAAAAAAAAGAATCAGTCCCAACTGAGACCCTTGTGGAACACCCCTAGTCATTGGCAGCCAGCAAGAAAAGGCTCCCTTTATTCCCACTCAATCTTCTGCTAATTAGCCACTGCTTTATCCATGCTAGAATCTTTCCTGTAATACCATAGGCTCATAGCTTGTTAAGCAGTCTCATGTGCAGCACTTGTAAAAGGCCTTCTGAAAATCCAAATACACAACATGAACTGATTCTCCTTTGCCTATCCTGCTTGTTGTTTCTCTAAAGAATTCCAACAGGTTTGTCAGATAAGATTTTCCCTTGAGGAAACCATGCTGACAACCTATTTTGTCATGTTCCTCCAAGTACCTGAGACCTCATCCTTAATAATCAACTCCAACATCTTCCCAAACACTAAGGTCAGACTAACTGGCCCACAATTTCCTTTCATCTGCCTCTCTCCCTTCTCAAAGAGTCGAGTAACATTTGCAGTTTTGCAGTTTCCTGGAACCATGCCAGAATCTAGTGATTCTTGAAAGATCATTACTACATCTCTACAATCTCTTCAGTCACCTCTTTCAGAACTCTGGGGTGGACAACATCTGGTCCAGGTGACTGATCTACCTTCAGACCTTTCAGTTTCCCCAAGAACCTTCTCTCCAGTCCTGCCAAAGAGTTTCTGCCCGAAATGTCAACTGAACTTTTCTTCTTCTTCCCCCCCCCCCCCCCCCGCCCCTGTAGATACTGCCTGGCCTGTTGAGCTCCTCCAGCATTTTGTGTGCATTGCTCAGATTTCCAGCATCTGCACATTTTCTCTTCATGGCAACTTCACACAATTCATGACCCCCGACTCCTGGAACTTCCACCACACTAGTGTCTTTCACAGAAGATTGACGCAAAATACTTCTTCAGTTTGTCCACCATTTTCTTGCTCTTCATTACTACCTCTCCACATCATCTTCCCACACTGAGATCAACTCTTGCCTCTTTTAGACTTTATGAATCTGTACTTTTGATATCCTCTAATATTACTAGCTAACTTACTTTTGTATTCCATCTTTTCCTTCTTAATGACTTTTTCTTTAGTAGCCTTCTGTTGGGTTTTAAAAAGCTTCCCAATCCTCTAACTTTCCACTAATTCTTGCTCTATTATATGCCCTAATTTTGGCTTTTATGTTGGCCTTGACTTCGCTTGATAGCCACTGTCGTGTCATCTTTACTTTAGAGTACTTCTTCCTCTTTGGGATGTACATTATCCTGTGCCTTTTGAATTGCTTCCAGAAATTCCAGCCGCTGCTGCTTTTCCATCATCCCTGTCAATGTTCTTTTCCAATCATTTCTAGCCAACTCTACTCATGCCCCTGTAATTCCCTTTACTCCACTGTAATACTGATACATCTGGCTTTAGCTTCTCCTTCCGAAATTTCAGAGTGAACTTAATCACATTATGATCACTTGCCACTTATGGGTTCCTTACAGTAAACTCTAATCAATTCCAGTTCATTGGACAACACCCAATCCAGAATAGCTGATCCCCTAGTAGGCTCAACCATGAACTGCTCTAAAAAGCCATCTCATGAGCAATACAGAAATACCCTCTGTTGGCTTCTAGCACCAACTTGATTTTCCTAATCTACCTGTAAAGTCCCACATGACTATTATAATATTGCCCTTTTGACATGCATTTTCCATCTCTTGTTGTAACTTATAGACTATATCCTTATTCCTGTTTGCGGGTCTGTATACAACTCCCATCTGGGTCTTTTTACCCTTGGAGTTCTTTAGCTCTATCCACAATGATTCAATACCTTCCAACCCCACATCACCTCTTTTTAATGATTTGATTGCATTTCAGACCAATAGAGCAATGCTGCCCCTCTGTATTTCTGCTTGCTGTTTTGATGCAATGTGTATCCTTGGACATTAAGCTCCCAGCTGTAATCATCTTTCATCCGAGATTCAGTGATGCCCACATCGTACCTGCCAATCTGCAATTGTGCGACAAGTTCTTCTATCTTATTCCATATACTGTGCACACTCAAATACAGCTTCAATCCTGTGCTCACCCTTCTCGATTTTGCCTGCCTTTTACATTGCAATTCATCTTGTTGATTGCAATTTTGCCCTACCAACAGCCTCACGTCACTACACATTGCCTCTATAAACCAGCTAACTCATTTTCAGCACTATCATCCGTCTTTCCTACGATACTTCTTGTATTGAAATATAGGCAGCTCAGGACACTAGTCGTACCATGCACAACTTGTTGATTCCCAACTTGTGGAATTTGTTACCACGGGTGGCAGTGGCAGTCAGGTCATTGGGTGTATTTAAGGCAGAGATTGATAGGTATCTGAGTAGCCAGGGCATCAAAGATTATGGTGAGAGGGTGGGGGAGTGGGACTAAAGGGGAGAATGGATCAGCTCATGATAAAATCAGCACAGACTAGAAGGGCCCAGATGGCCTGTTTTCATGCTGTAATTGTTAATTGTTAAAATGGCGCAGACGCGATGGGCCGAATGGCTGACTTCTGCTCCTTGTCTTATGGCCTATGGTCTCTAACTTCCTAACATCAGCCTCCAAAACCTCTCCACGTTGTTCTGGTTCTCTGGTTGCCATTCCTCTGCAACTTTAGATTAAACCCCACTGTGCAGCATTAACAAACCTTCCCACTAGGATAAGATAACTTTATTTATCCCAAAAAAAACTATTGTTGCAAGGTTGCTCAGTCAGAAATATATACTTTAAAATACAAAATGTAAGCATTGAGGTATGAAAAAGAATACAAAAAATGCATAAAAAGTAATAGTGCAAAATACAGATGAGCAATGAAACCATATACTTCTATCCATAAGGAGGAATTGTAGTCTTATAAACACAGGGAGTAAGGATCTCCTGTGGCGTTCAGTGGTACACCTCTGTGGAAGCAGTCAGTTGCTAAAAGTGTTCATCTGTTTGTCCAGTATGTCATGGAGGGGGTGAAAGGGATTGTCCATATGAGGGGGGAGGGGAACCAGAGTGTAGGAACAGATGTATGGAAGAAGGAAGGAAAAGAAGACAGTAAAGTTCTTTGTACTGTTAGAGATAAACAGAAATGAAGAGGTGGATGAGCTTAGAGCATGGATTGATACCTGGAAATATAATGTTGTAGCTATTAGTGAAACATGGTTGCAGGAGGGGTGTGATTGGCAACTAAATATTCCTGGATTTCATTGCTTCAGGTGTGATAGAATTGGAGGTACAAGAGGGGGAGGTGTTGCATTGCTTGACAGAGAAAATATTACAGCGGTGCTCTGGCAGGATAGATTAGAGGGCTCGTCTAGGGAGACTATTTGGGTGGAATTGAGGAATGGGAAAGGTCTAGTAACACTTATAGGGGTGTATTATAGACCACCTAATGGGGAGCGAGAATTGGAGGAGCAAATTTGCAAGGAGATAGCAGATATTTGTATAAGCACAGGGTTGTGATTGTGGGAGATTTTAATTTTCCACACATAGACTGGGAAGCCCATACTGTAAAAGGGCTGGATGGTTTGGAGTTTGTAAAATGTGTGCAGGATAGTTTTTTGCAGCAATACATAGAAGTACCAACTAGAGAAGGGGCAGTGTTGGATCTTCTGTTAGGGAATGAAATAGGTCAGGTGACGGAGGTATGTGTTGGGGAGCACTTCGGGTCCAGTGATCATAATGCTATCAGTTTCAATATAGTTATGGAGGATAGGACTGGACCCAGGGTTGAGATTTTTGATTGGAGGAAGGCCAACTTTGAGAAGACGCGAAAGGATTTGGAAGGAGTGGATTGGGACAATTTGTTTTATGGGAAGGATGTAATAGAGAAATGGAGGTCATTTAAAGGTGAAATTTTGAGGGTACAGAATGTTTATATTCCTGTTAGGTTGAAAGGAAAGGTTAAAAGTTTGAGAGAGCCATGGTTTTCCAGGGATATTGGAAACTTGGTTAGGAAAAATAGAGATATCTACAATAAAAATATAGGCAGCATGGAGTAAATGAGGTGCTCGAGGAATATAAAGAATGTAAGAAGAATCTTAAGAAAGAAATTAGAAAAGCTAAAAGATAGGAGGTTGCTTTGGCAAGTAAAGTGAAAATAAATCCAAAGGGTTTCTACAGTTATATTAATAGCAAAAGGATAGTGAGGGATAAAATTGGTCCCTTAGAGAATCAGAGTGGATAGCTATGTGTGGAGCCAAAAGGGGGAGATTTTGAAGAATTTCTTTTCTTTGGTATTCACTAAGGAGAAGGATATTGAATTGTGTAAGGTAAGGGAAACAAGTAGGGAAGTTATGGAAACTATGACGATTAAAGAGGAGCAAGTACTGGCGCTTTTAAGGAATATAAAAGTGGATAAATCTCCGAGTCCTGACAGGATATTCCCCAGGATCTTGAGGTTAGTGTAGAAATAGCAGGGGCTCTGACAGAAATATTTCAAATGTCATTTGAAACGGGGATGCTGCCAGAGGATTGACGTATGTTACCTGGGTTTCAGCACCTAATTCTGTATCGTCTTCTCAGTTCTGGCCTCACTAGCACATGGAACAGGTTACAATCCCGAGATCATAACCCTGGTTCTCCTGCTCTTTAATGTAGCACCCAACTCCCTGACCACCCTATGCAGAACCTTATCACTCTTCCTACCCATGTCTTTGGTACCTACATGGACCACGACCACCCTCCCACTTAATGCTGAGGATTTCATCCAAGATATCCTGGAATCTGGCACCCAGTAGGCAACATGCCATCAGGGAATCTCGTTCTCACACAGAGAATCTCCTGTTCATTCCCATAGCTAATAAATCTCTTATCAGCAAAACGTGCCTCTTCCAACACCACCCCCCCCACCCCCCACCTTCCTTCCCGAGTCACACAGCCAGACTCAGGTGTCAGAAAACAGGCCACTGCGACTTTCCTCCATTAGGTCAAACCACCGCCCCTCCCCAACAATATCCAAAATGATGTAACTGTTGATGAGGGTGTTGGCAACAGGGGTACACTGCACTGGCTCCTTAACCACTTTCCCTTTCCTAACTGTCACCCAGTCTCCCGTGTCCTGCACCTTGAGTGTAACTACCTCTATGTCCTATTTATCACCTCTTTAGCCTCCGGAATGATCCAGACTTCATCCAGTTCCAGCTCCAACTCCTTAAAATGGATGGATAGAAGCTGCAGCTGGATGTACTTCTCACAGTTGTAGTCGTCAGGGACTCGAGATCTTGCTGCTTTCCCACAAACCCGCAAGAGCAGCATTCCACTATCCTGTTGGACGTCTCTACTGTACTAGCTGAGAAGATATTAAGAAGGGAAGAAAATAAAACTCAACCCTTTCCTTTTCTTTCTCTGACTGAATCCATTCTTGGCGGAAGCATCAAAGAACTAAGGATGATGATATAAAGATTAGTGGAGGGGCAGCTAGTATTGAGGAAACAGGTAGGATGCAGAAGGACTTGGATTAGGAGAATCTGCAAGAAAATGACAAATGGGTCTGTACACGCTAGAATTTAGAAGGATGGGGAGGGGATAGACAGTAGATGTGGTAAGGATGTTTCCCATGGTGGGAGAGTCTACGACAAGAGGGCACAACCTCAGGATAGAGGGGCACACTTTCAAAACAGATGCAGAGAAATTTCTTTAACCAAAGGTTGGTGAATTTGTGGAATCTGTTGCCACACGCAGCTGGAGGCCAGGTCATTGGGTGTATTTAAGGCAGAGATTGATAGGTTCTCAATTGGACATGGCATCAAAGGTTACGGGGAAAAGGCCAGGAAATGGGGTAGATGAGGAAGGGGCAAAAAAACGACCAGCCACAATTGAACGGCAGAGCAGTCTCCATGGGTCAGATTCTGCTCCTGTGTTTCAAGATCACCAATGACTCTGTCCACTCAGACAATGGCCACTGCACTTGCCCTCACCTTCCTTTAATTTGCTCTTGCTAAGCAATCCCATGCACTGATTGGTCGCTAGTGAAGGCTTTTACACTGTAGCAACCCACTGCTGGCTTTTTGAGCTGGGCAGTGGATCCAAGTGAAATCCCCTCCTCTCAATACTTCCGATGTCCGGATTGGTCACTGGGCAAACCTTTTCCTGATGACTGAAGAAATAATAAAGTAGGGGTGGTAGATATAAAGGGGTTAGTGGCTAGAGGTGCTGATCATGATCAGCCTTACTGTTTGGGGAAAGTGAATGTTTGAGTCTGATGGTCCTGGCATGGATGCTACATAGCCTCCTTCCTCATGGGAGGAGGAGGAACAGCTCAGAAGCAAAGGTGGGATCCTCCATTGTTGCTGACCCGTTCAAATGGAGTCAGCACAAGATATTGCTATACAAGGGGATCTGGGGTTACAGCATAGAAAACACAAAGGACTGGTGTGCAGGCACAGGAAGTGAAGATTATCTTTGTCATGTGCTCATCAGCATATACAGTGAAATGTTTCATTTGCGTTGCTAGCCAAGTCCCAGCACACTTCTGGTGCCAATGTAACATGTCCACAACTCACTAACCCAAGCCCTTACTTCTTTAGACTGAGAGAGGAAACCCACGTGTTCACAGGAAGATGATACAAATTCCTTACAGACCGCAACAGGAATTGAACCCTGATCTTACAGCTGCAGCTGTAATGTTTTACAGTAACTGCTACACTGTCACCCCTCTCAAATCCAAACTACTAATATTTAATCAAAAAGTTTATTTTTTTTAAAAAATCACTCATTATACTGAACTCTGCAGTACCATTGGCTACCTGCTTCAAGTCACAGTGCTATTACAGCTCAGAGCATCGGCAATCAGAGGTCAATTCTGGTGTCCCCTGTAAGAAAGCTTACACTTTCTTCCTGTGACCGTGTGGTTTCCTCCGGGTGCTATAGTTTTCTCCCAGAGTCCAAAGACATACCAGTTAGTAGGTTAATTGGTCATTGTAAATTGTCCTGAGATTAAGCTTGGGTTAAAACAGTGGGTTATTGGGCAGTGTAGCTCAAGGGGCTGGAAGAATCTGTTCCACACCATCTCTAAATAAAATTTAGAAATCTGAAAGATGCACCAAGAGAAAAGAAACAGGATATACAGGTGCAAAAAGCAAGGAGAACTGAGGCTAGTAGAATAAGGCGAAAGGATGTGTGTGAAGCAGCAAAAAGATTGAGAGTAAAAGTAGTCAATGGAAGCAGTTGTTCATGGCTGTTGAGGTGCATCACACAGCTGTCACCAGATACTCAGAATGGACACCTGATAAATCAGTTTAGGTGAGTTCCTGCCCCCAGTATTGGCCTGGTTCAAATCCAAATGACATAACAGTCTAAAAGCTGGCAGCTGCCGCAAACCTGGCACACAAGGCCAAGTTCAATATTATCATCCCCTTTTTCAAAAGGTTTCACCGTAGCCAAGAATGCACTTCTTGGCCACACAAAAATCACCTCTGGATTCACACTCCCCTAGTTCAGATTCATTTCCTTCCATCTTTTCCTCAGCAAGGAAGTGTTTCCATGGATCCCTGGAGACAATGAAATCTGGACAAATTTTATTCCTGGCAAGGCATCATGCAACGGACTTGATTATCTCCCTCCAGCAACTTAAAGCCTTTGAATAATTGTCTCCCAGGACATCTTACTGCCCTCAACCTTTTAAATGATGAACAATTTTAGTCCTTGGATAGATACTGGAACTACCACTGGGGAGGGGGGGAGTGGGTGCACTTTTAAACCTACCTTTAAATCTTCCTGGTGCCCATTTGTAGTGTTCACATTCTGTACTTGCACAAAGGCAGGCAGGCAAGAGGGAAGTAGTACAACATCAAATTCTACTAAACACATTCTAGTAATGATCCACTTACCTCCCACTGCAAGTGAGGGGGAATATTCCTGATCTGGAGTTTCCGACTTCTGTGGGAAAAAAAAATGGAAAGGTAATTAATTAAATCAAAGAATTAAATGAATACACTTCCCCCACAGTGGCTCCAAAGTAAATACTGATGTTAAAATTAAAGTCTCCACTCCTGGCCCACCTACATCATCTTTTACAATACAGTCCCAAACAAAAGCTCATTCTGTGATACCGCCATTAAACACTGTCAACAAAATTCCCAACTCCGTACAGCATTCTTCCAGGCAAAACACAGAAAAGCATCATAGGTATACAATCCATCTTTAGTTACCTCGCAGCAGGTAAAAACTGAAATGACAGGATGTCAAAAGATTTGACAAAGGACCAAAGGCAACTCAAGCTATTTGCATAAAAACTAATGAGAAAACTGAATACAAATTCACACAAAATGAAAAGATAGCTGCAAAACTTGAAACTAATTCCTTACAATGAACAAAATCACTATAAACCTAGTCCTAATTAAGTTACCATTACCAGAGAGAAGGTTCTCAGGAAAACTAAGATCTGAAGGTATACAAGTCACCTAGACCAGATGGTTTACACCCCTGGGTTCGGAAAAAGGTGGCAGAAAGGATTGTGGAATGGTTCTGAAAGACTAGAAGATTGCAAATGTCACTCCACTCTTCAAGGGAGAGAGGTAGAAGAAAGGAAACTACAGGCCAGTTATTCTGACCTCAGTGCTCAGGAAGATGTTGAAGTTGATTCTTAAGGATGAGGTCTCAGGGTACTTGAAGGCACATGATAAAATAGGCTGTAGTCAGCATGGCTTCCTCGAGGGAAAATCTTGCCTGACAAATCTGTTGGAATTCTTTGAACGTTATATGTAAGTCTATGATTTGGATGATGAAATTGATGGCTTTGTTGCAAAGTTTGCAGACGATATGAAGACAGGTGGAGAGGAAGGTAGTTTTGAGGAAGCAGAGAGGCTACAGAAGGACTTGGATACTTTAAGAGAATGGGCAAAGAAATGGTAGATGTAATACACTGTCAGGAAGTGTAAATGAAAGGGTTGACATTTGCTAAGTGGAGAGAGAATACAAAAAACTGAGGTGCAAAGGGATTTGGGAATCCTTTACAATTCCCTAAAGGTAAATTTCTAGGTTGAGTCTGTGGTGAGGAAGGCAAATGCACCGTTGAAACTTTATAAAGCACTGGCGAGGCCTCACTTGGAGTACTGTGAGCAGTTTTGGGCCCCTTATTTTAAGAAGGATGTGCTGAAACTGGACAGAGTTCAAAGGGGGTTCACAAAAATGATTCCAGAATTGAATGGCTTGTTATATGAAGAGCATTTGATGGCTCTGGGCCTGTATTTATTGGAGTTCAGAAGAATGAGGGGCTACCTAATTGAAGCCTATCGAATGGTGAAAGGCCTTGATAGAGTGCATGTGGAGAGGATGTTTCCTATGGTGCGAGAGTCTAAGACCAGATGGCACATCCCCAGAATAGAGAGGCATCTGTTTGGAACAGAGATGAGCAGGAATTTCTTTAGCCAGAGAGCAGTGAATCTGTGGAATTCTTTGCCACAGGGAGCTATGGAGACCAAGTCTTTATGTACATTTAAGGCAGAGGCTGATAGTTTCTTGACTGGTCAGGGCATGAAGGGATATGGGGAGACGGCAGGAGATTGGGGCTGAGAGGAAAACTGGATCAGCCATAAGGAAATGGTGGAGCAGAGTCGATGGGTTAAACGGCCTAATTCTGCTCCTGTATCTTATGGTCTTACAACCTTCAAGAATTCTACAGTTATTAATGACATCAGTATTTACCCCAGGATATAAAACTCCAATGCATCACTAGGGATTTATAATCAAATCATGAGGCTTTTGCTTTAAATACAGAAAACAAAGATTAAAATGACCAGTGGCACACTGCATTTATAATCATTTGGAATTAATTTTGTTTTTGCAAGCAACCCTCATCTATTTATAAACCAAAGTATGTCATAACCTCTTGTTACTTCTGCAATCCCATTCCCATCAACCCAAGAAGATAGCTGACAAAATTCATTCCTGCAAACCCATTCCCATCATTCCAAAAAGGAGATGGCTGATACAATCCATTCCACTGTGCAGCTTTACAAGGGAATGAGTATTTTGCTTTGAATGCAAAAGAGATACATCCATAGCTGCTACACAAATGATTCCTGCAGAAACCCAATATTGCATTATATTCATACCTATTACCTGCAGAAATTCGTAGTATAAACTATTGTTCATCACCTGCACATGGACAATGTGTGCACATTGTGGTGACACCAGTTGGAAGCAGCAACACAAAATGCATTTTAGACGTCGGTCATTTAGCAAGTTTCCTCTGCCTAAATGCCATTTGCCAGCAAGCCTACCAATGCTTGAAATTTGACAATTGATGATGTTGGACAGTGTTTCATGCCAAAGGAGGTTTTACTAAAACTTTACCAACAACCACTCCCTCCCCCCCCCCCCCCCCCACCACTGCAATTGTTTAAAGTTGACTGAATCTTGGCTAATTTCAGGAAGGGTCAGTTTAGGGGGTGGCAACATGAAGTAAGAGCATAGGTTGGGATAGGCTGGTGGAGGAAAGAAAATTCTAACAGCATTCAAATGACATGTAATTTTCAGATGAGATTATATCACATCTTCAGAAACCACAACTTAGAAAAACATTTCAAACATATAAATTATCTAGCTTATGCTAATTTCAGCTATTCTGACTCAAATTCTAATTGAGCTGTTATACAGAACAAAACTATTCAAAACCAAATTAGTATTCATTTTTGGCAAATCATATTTAACCATGTTAAAACATTATTGGAACAATCAAACATTTCAACAATGCATTTCCACAGTGCATATGTGTCTTCATTTATGAACAGAAAGAAACTGACCATTTCACAATGTATGGTTACTAAATTTTGTGCTCAAACATACTGAAGTGCTAAAATACTAAATAATTTCACCATTTTGAAGATGTCATTTAAATTATAGATCATGACACCTCTATTTAAATCTTTTTATGCAATTTATTGCAATACAGACACACTTCGATAGAATTTAAACAATGAACAGCCAAATGAACCAGAATCTGAAGACAGACCAATTTTTCTGAAACCTCATCAGAACCAAAACTAAAGCATAACCATTCTGTAAAACAGATGACCACAAAGTAAAAAAAAAAGCCAGGAGTTCTTAACATATTCTCAACCAAATAAAAAAGAGAAAGCTTAAAAGCAAAATCTGAAACTAAGTCCAGAAAACAATAAACACGGCACATGTTGGAAATCCAGAGCAAAACACACACACCGCGCCCCCCCCCCCATCCCAAATTCAGGGGAATGAAAAGGAGCAGTGAAATATCCCAGTGTTTCTCCTGCATCAGATTTTTGGTTCTTTATAATCATTTGATATTAAGGAAAATAGAATTTATCATCACTGTTTTGAATACCAAATTCTGACCTTTGTCCTAGGTCAATTTGTTTCAGAAAAAGCCTTTGAATTTTACATTGAAATTCACTGAACCTTATGATACTGCAATCTATTTCCCAAATTCCAAGCATGCTTACTACTTAGCTCATGAAATAATTCACCAGAGAAAGTACCTAGATGATAATAGCTAATATTTTGTATGCAAGCATCGGTGTTTCCAGAGGCCTTCAAACCAAGGCAAGTTAGGGAAAAAAGAATAAATGACAACACACATTGTATTTATATCAATTTTAAACTAATCTACATAAATGGCCACAAAGTTGCAATTTTTGTTTTTAAGTTTGTTACCATCTTCAATGCATTGTAGTTTTTTGAAAAAAATCACTTCAGGATACATTTAAAATCATAAAATGGAGAAGCTGATGTTTCAAAATGGATACAAAGAAAGAAAATGGAAGGATTATTTTGTCACAGGAAATATTAAAATACAATTTTCTGAGAAGATTTTTAGGTTAGGCATAATGAGAAATTTCAGAAGTGCATCTAATCTAGAAAACGAGTGGGTGACTTTAGTTAATTGAGTTGATGTAAGAATGTGTCCATCATTTTTCTAATTAATCATGGGTACATTTATTGTCAACTTTTTCTTTGTGATGTAGTTATCACTAGCAAGGCTAGTAGCTATTACAATTTCCTAGCTGCCACTGAAGAACTGGTGCAATTCCCTGAGTAGCTTCAGGACACAGTATTGTGAAGACAAGAAGATACAAAAATTAAACTCAGATACGAAAGGTGGTGGGTTTGGAAGATACTGATGAAAATGGCTGGCAAGTTGCTGCAGTGCATTCTATGCAGAAAGCAGCCTCAATTTTGGAAGATGTGAACCCAGTTCATGGTGAACCAATGCAGAGTTCTGGACTGCTCATGTACTTAGAGCAAGCTTGGAATAATTACAGGCCACAGCCTCTGTTCAGTGCAGAGCAGTGAGCTGAACACTGGCCTATCCCTAGTCTTCAGCCTCAACATACTAACCTTTTCAATCTGGCCCAGTGCTTAAATTGGCCAAACAGCAGGCTATTCCTTGCTCTCAGGCCCAGCTCTCGTAGTCCCAATTCAGCCCATACTTGACCTTTCCAATTTGGCCCGCTTAAATTGATCAAACCTCCATTTGTTCCTCAGTCTCAGGCCCAGGTCCCGTCACCTCGACTATACCTTGCTCCACTTCGAATCTCCAAGTCTGCAGCAGCAGCCAAACTCCTTGCTTTTGGGCCCGGGCCTTGCCACGCCGCCTCAATCCGGCTCATACACACCAAAACCTTTGAGACTTCAGTTCACACCCTAAAAATGCCAGGTCATACAGGCAGTTCAAAAGCTCGACTCTGAAAGGGAAGTTACAGGTTAATACCCTGCAACATAATACCTGTTACTCTCCACAAGGTGTGGATGGGGTTTCTGACCATCACTCTCAGCTTCCCTACTGATTTGCTATTGATAAGCCAATAAATTTAAAAGAGAGTTAGACTTCTGGCAAGCACCACCACCTGGCATCTGACTGGCAACTAGAACATCCAACATTTAAAGATTTTCTCTGCAAGTGCACAGCAAAGATGCCAAGAGACAAAGCTAAAAATATTTTCCTACTTCAGTCAACAGCTGATGAATAATTCTCCAGTCTCTGGCCATAGTCACCACACTATCCTCACCCTTTTGACTTGACCCATGTAATATCAAGGCTGATGGATAGAGTCAAGATCGCATACCTCAATCCGACCATAATCAGAATGTGAGCACCACAGCTACCCTCCACTCTTCCAGTAAGCTAAAATAACGTAAAAGTTGCCAGTTTAATGCCGTCCACAAAATTCAAGTCAAAGCCAGCCCAGACCATCTGTCTACTGATAGTTCTCGTTGCTCATTAGCTCAGCTAAGTTTCCACGTAACCACTTGGTTCGAGCATCCGGCAAAGAACAGAATGCTAGCAGTAAAGATGTGGGTCCAGGCACAGTATGACCAAGTGCCTTTGCCACACTCTAGAAAATTAAAAAACTGATACGAACAAGAGGTCCACCCTTTGTTAGAATTATATTCAGCATGACAATGAACAGCTTTGACAATTTACTCATCATTTTTGAGGGTACTTGGGAAAGTTACTTAGATCCAATCTTATCTGTTTCAGCACAACCTGGTGGTTAGAAATGGAACACATACAAACAAGCTGGAGGAACTCACCAGCTTGGGTAGCATCCATTGAAACAAGCAGTCAACGTTTTGGGCCAAGACCCTTCATCAGGAATGAAGGAGGGGGCAGGAGCCCTATAAAGAAGGTGCCAGGTGAAAAACCAATCAGAGGAAAGATCAGGGGTGGGGGAGGGGAAACAGGGAAGGGATAGGCAGGAAAGGTGAAGGAATGTAAGGGGAAAGCACTATGGGTAGTAGAAGGCAGAATCATGAGAGGTGATAGGCAGCTAGAAGAGGAGGCAGAGTAAAGGTGGGATGGGGGAAGGGAGAGGGAGGGAATTATCAGAAGTTGGAGAATTCGATGTTCATGCCAAGGGGCTGGAGACTACCCAGGCGGTATACGAGGTGTTGCTCCTCCAACCTGAGTTTGGCCTCATCATGGCAGTAGAAGAGGCCATGTACGGACACATCCGAATGCGAATGTGAAGCAGAGTTGTAGTGGGTGGCAACCGGGAGATCCTGTCTGTTGTGGCGAATGGAGCAGAGGTTCTCGACGAAGCAGTCCCCCAATCTGCGTCGGGTCTCGCCGATGTAGAGGAGGTCACACCAGGAGCACTGGATGCAATAGATGACCCCAACAGACTCACAAGTGAAGTGTTGCCTCACCTGGAAGGACTGTTTGTTTGTACGTGTTGATTTGACCACAGCATCTGCAGTGTACTTTGAGTTAGAAATGGAATATTTCTGGCCTTCGCTCATGACAAGTGCCCACCAGTGTCCATTCAATATGCCTGAGATAAAGCAATATATAAGTGCTTACAGGAAGACCGAGGTGACTTCCAGATTTGGGCGAAAAAGTATTATTCAATATTCAGAAATGGTAAGTGACCACCAGCACACTAAAGCCCAATTGTTTCCATGGTGATAAACATCACCCCAGCGCATAAATCAACCAATCCCACCACACTAACTAGCTCCTGCTGCACCAATCTCAACACTCCAACAAACTCCACCATACCAACATCCTCCCCAATATTTCAGTGCTCAAATTTGATTGGAAGCTTAATACTCTCAAATTTTAAAAGTCTGACAACTATAAGGCTGAAATGCAGGCAAAACCTTTTCATATTCTTTACTTAGGCCACAAGACAGAGGAGCAGAATTAGGCCATTTGGCCAATCAAGTCTTAATGGCTGATCATCCCTCTCAACCCCATTCTCCTGCCTCTCCTTGTAAACTTTGACACACTGAACGATCAAGAAAATATCAACATCCACCTCAAAAATACCCAATGATTTGGCCTGCACAACCATCTGTGGCAATGAATTCCATAGATTCACCAGCCTCTGGTTAGAGATTGCTCCTCAACTCTGTTCTAAATGGACATCCCTCTATTCTGAGGCTGTGCACCCTGCTAAATGACTTCCCCACTATAGGTAACATCCTCTCCATATCCACTCTATATGGGCCTTTCAGTATTCGATGGGTTTCAATTAGATCACCTCTCATTCTGCAAAACACCAGCGAGTACAGGCCCAGAGCCACTTAAACACACCTCACATGTTAACACTTTCATTCCTGCGATCATTCCCGTGAACCTCCTCTGGACTCTCCCCAAAGCCAGCACGTCTCAGATAAGGGGCCCAAAACTGATCACAATACTCCAAGAGTGGTCTGACCAAATGTCTTAAAGCCTCAGCATTATATCCTTGCTTTCATATTCTAGTCCTCTCAAAGTGAATGCCAACATTGCATTTGCCTTCTTTACCACTGACTCCAACCTGCAAGTTAAGCTTTAGGGAATTCTGCATGAGGACTCTACAAGTCCATGCACCTCTGATTTTTGAATTTTCTCCCCATTTAGAAAATAATCCACACCTTTATTCCTTCTACCAAAATGCATGATCATACACTTCCCTAGACTATATTCTATCTGCCACTTCTCTGCCCATTCTCCCAAACTGTTGCCATCAATTCAATCATCCAAATTATTGACATACAACTTGAAAAACAGTCCTAATACTGACCCCTGTGGAACACTGCTAGTCATTGGCAGCCAACTAGAAAAGGTCACTTTTATTCCTCACTTTGCCTCCTGCCAGTCAGTTAATCTTCTCTCCATGCCAGTATCTTTCCTGTAACACTATGGGGGTTTTTACATGAGCGGCTTCATGTGTGGCACCTTGTCAAAAGCCTTCTGAAAATCCAAGTAAACATTCACTGACTCTTTGTCAATCCTGTCTCTTCAAAGAATCCCAACAAATTTGTCAGGCAAGATGTCTCCTTAAGGAAACCATGCTGACTTTGGCCCAGTTTGTCATGTGCCTCCAAATACCCCAAGAAACCACATCCTTAATCAGAATCAGGTTTAATATCACTGGCATATTTTGTGGAACATGTTTTGTAGCAGCAGTATATTGCAATATGGATATATTAATATATCAATATTGATATTCTCAATTGGAGAAAGGTCAATTTTGATGGTATCAGAAAGGATCTGACAAGTGTGGTTTGGGACAGGCTGTTTTCTGGCCAAGGAGTACTTGGTAAGTGGGAGGCCTTCAGAAGTGAAATTTTGAGGGTGTTGAGTTTGTATGTGCCTGTCAAAATAAAAGTTGAAAGGTAACTGGTGCAGGGAACCTGGGTTCCCTGGTATAAAGTACAATAATTACATGAAAAAATTCAACAACTAATGCAAAAAGAGGAAAAATACTGAGGTAGTGTTAATAGTCCATTCAGAAATCTGATGGCAGAGAAGAAACTATTCCTGAATCATTGTGTGCATACCCATTTTCAGACCTCCTTGATGGTAGCAATAAGAGTATTTTCTATAAATTTATTGACAACACAATTATTGTTGGCATGATTTCTGACGTTGGCAAGGAGGTGCACAGGAGGGAGATAGGTTAGCTAGTTGAGTGGTGATATAGCAACAACCTTGCAACTCAATGTCAGCAAGTCCAAGGAGTTGAATATGGACCAGGAAGCAGAAGTTGAAGGAACACACACCAGTCCTCAGAGGGATCTGATGTGGAAAGGGTGAGCAGTTTCAAGTTCCTGGGTGTCAACATTTCCGAGGGTCTATCCTGGGCCCAACATATTGATAGTGGCTATATTTCATTAGGATTTGAGACGACTTGATATGCCACCAAAGACACTTACAAATCTCTGCAGATGTACTATGGAGAATAGTCAATTCCTGGTAGAGGGCGGAGGGCACTGTGCAGGATCAAAATAAGCTGCAGAAAGTTGTAAACCCAATCAGTTCCATCATGGGCACTAGCATCCTTAGCATCCAGGACACCTTCAAAAGGTGACAACCATTACAAAATTTTGTTAATTGTGGCGACCCACTTTCTGCGCAGGCAAACCGGCTCACAAATAGCCAGCGCGCGGGGAGAAACTTTGGTAATGCATCTCTGACGTCATTTCCGCCCGGAGAGGGCGGGCGCTAGGGATTAAATGCCAGCGCTGTGAAGTTTGAATAAACTAGTCTCGAAACAAATTACCGACTGCATGCCGTTGTCTCTCGCTCTGTATGTATTACATTGCTACATTGGTGACCCCGACGGTCCTAACGGGATTTGGACCAAAGATGACTGACTCTTCATCTGTTCACGCAGTTTCGCTCAAACTGCTGACTTTCTGGACGCTGCGACCACGCGTGTGGTTTAGCCAAGCAGAAGCCCAGTTCCAGATTCGGCAGATATCTTCTGATTCCACACATTACTATCACATGGTGAGCGCCCTTGACCAGGAGATGGCCGCCCAGGTTGCGGATTTCATACAGTCACCCCCGGAAGAAGGCAAATATGAAGCATTTAAAGCACTGCTCATTGGGACCTTTGGCCTCTCACAACGTGAGCGGGGTGCCCGCCTGCTTCACCTGGACAGTTTGGGAGACAGGCTGCCGTCAGCATTGATGAATGAGATGCTGGCCCTGGCTGACGGACACAAGCCCTGCCTCATGTTCGAGCAAGCGTTCCTAGAGCAACTGCCCGAGGACATACATCTGCTGCTGGCCGACGCAGATTTCAGCGACCCCCGGAAGGTGGCAGCCCGGGCAGACGTGCTGTGGAAAGCCAAGAGGGAGAGCGTGGTATCCGTCAGTCAGATTACCAGGCCACGCGCCCAACAGCAGACCAGACCAGGCCCAGCAAGGGGACGCACACAACAGAGGCAGGAGTGAGGAGGACAGTGAACAGTGGTGTTTTTACCACCAGCGGTGGGGCACAGAAGCCCGCCATTGTCGCCCGCCCTGCAAGGGCCAGGGCCAGCTGCCGCTAATGACTATGACGGCTGGCCACCAAGACAGCCTCTTGTACGTCTGGGACAAACAGTCGGGACGCCGCTTCTTGGTCGACACCGGAGTGGAGATCAGCATCTTGCCCCCGACAGAGTACGACACCCACAACAGGAAGCCAGGACCCACCCTGAGGGCTGCAAACGGCAGCACGATACGGACCTACGGCACCCACACAGTGCAGCTGCAGTTCGGCGCCAGCTGGTTCACGTGGGACTTCACACTGGCCGCCGTGGCCCAACCATTCCTGGGGGCGGACTTCTTGTGAGCTCACAGCCTGCTGGTCGACTTGCAAGGGAAAAGACTGGTACATGCCGAGACTTTCCAGACGTTCTCCCTCGGTGAAGCCAAGTTGCCGGCCCCATGCCTGGACTCCATCACGCTGTCGGACAACGAATTCACCAGAATCCTGGCGGACTTTCCATCGATTCTGGCACTGCAGCTCACAGCAGTCATGCCCAGACACAGGGTACAGCACCGCATCCCGACCCAGGGACCACCCCTCCACGCCCGTGCACGAAGGCTCCCCCCAGAAAAGCTCCGCCTGGCAAAGCAGTAGTTCAAGAGGATGGAGGAATTGGGGATCGTACAGAGGTCCAACAGCCCATGGGCCTCCCCCCTGCACATGGTGCCCAAAGCAGCTGGGGGTTGGAGACCATGCGGCGACTACCGCAGACTGAACGAGGCTACAACTCCAGACTGCTACCCCGTGCCGCACATACAAGATTTTGCAGCAAACCTGCACAGGGCAAGAATCTTTTCCAAAGTAGACCGACTGGGGATACCATCAAATCCCGGTGCACCCTGAAGACATCCCCAAAACAGCACTCATCAACCCATTCGGCCTGTTTGAGTTCCTCTGAATGCCGTTCAGCCTGAAGAATGCCGCACAGACGTTCCAGCGGCTAATGGATGCGGTGGGACACGACCTGGATTTTGCGTTCATCTATTTGGATGACATCCTTATAGCCAGCAGTAGTCGGCAGGAGCATCTGTCCCACCTCCACCAGCTCTACTCCCGTCCGAGTGATTTCAGCCTCACGATCCACCCCGCCAAATGCCAGTTTGGTCTCGATACCATCGACTTCCTGGGCCACAGGATTACCAAAGACAGGGCAACACCTCTGCCCACCAAGGTAGATGCGATCCGCCACGTTGCCCGGCCCAACACGGTCAAAGGCCTGCAGGAGTTTGTTAGTATGAACTTCTACCACCATTTCCTCCCCTCAGCAGCCTGCATCATGCACCCTTTGTACACCCTGATGTCGGGTAAAGGCAATGACATTACTTGGGACGAGGAGGCTGCGGCCGCTTTCGTTAAAGCCAAGGAAGCCTTGGCAGATGCCGCACCCCAGAACGGACGTTCCGACCGCCCTCACGGTGAACACATCCGACACAGCAGTCGGTGGGGTGCTAGAGCAGCTCATCGAGGGGCGCTGGCAACCCCTGGCATTCTTCAGCAAGCACCTACGACCACCCGAACTCAAGTACAGTGCTTTCGACCGGGAGCTGTTGGCACTATCTGGCAATCCGGCATTTCAGGTACTTCTTAGAAGGCAGGCTGTTCACCGCGTTCACGGACCACAAACCGTTGACCTTCGCGTTCACGAAGGTGTCCGATCCCTAGTCGGCTCCCCAGCAGCAACATCTGTCCTACATCTCCGAGTACACTACGGACATCCAGCATGTCTCGGTAAAGGACAACGTCGTGGCGGACGCACTCTCCAGACCAGCTGTCCAGGCCCTATCCCTGGGGGTGGACTATGCAGCACTGGCGGGGGCGCAGCAGGCAGACGACGAGATGCCCAGCTACAGGACCGCAGTCTCGGGTTTGCAGCTGCAAGACTTTCTCGTAGACCCAGGTGAGAGGACCCTCCTGTGCGACGTGGCTACCGGACAACCTCACCCCATCATCCTGGCAGCCTGGAGGTGGCGAGTTTTCGACTCCATACACGGTTTGGCGCACCCATCTATCAGGACAACCGTCCGGCTGGTCTCCAGCAAGTTCGCGTGGCACAGACTTCGCAAGCAGGTCAGTGAATGGGCCAGAACGTGCGCGCAGTGCCAAACAGCCAAGGTGCAGCAGCACACTAAAGCCCCGCCGCAGCAGTTCGAACCCACCCACCGGAGGTTCGACCACATCCACGTGGATATCGTGGGCCCCCTACCAGTGTCCCGAGGAGCATGGTACCTCCCAACTATGGTAGACCGGTTCACGAGGTGGCCAGAGGCGGTCCCGCTCACCGACACATCTGCCGATTCCTGCGCCCGAGCACTGATTGCAACCTGGGTAGCAGGCTTCAGGGTACCGGCCCACATTACCTCCGACAGAGGTGCCCAGTTCACCTCCAGCCTGTTGGGAACGCAGCTACACCACACAACTGCCTACCACCCACAGTCAAACAGACTAGTGGAGTGTTTCCACTGTCACCTGAAGTCGGCTCTCATGGCCCGCCTGAGAGGACCTAACTGGATGGACGAGCTTCCCTGGGTCCTGCTTGGAATTCGCACAGCACCCAAAGAGGATCTGCATGCCTCGTCGGCCGAGTTGGTGTACAGCGCGCCCCTGGCCATCCCAGGAGAGTTCATAACAGCCCCAAGGGGGCAAGAGGAAGAACCAGCAGCAGTCCTGGACAGGCTATGCGAAAGACTCGGCAACCTGGCCCCCGTACCAACTTCACAGCACGGACGGACCCCGACCCATGTACCCAAAGACCTGCAGAACTGTAAGTTTGTGTTTGTACGAAGGGGCGGACACCGGGCACCGCTACAGCGGACGTACGAGGGGCCGTTCAAGGTGATCAACAACAATGGGTCCACGTACGTTCTGGACATTGGGGGGAGAGAGGAGATTTTCACGGTGGACCGACTCAAACCAGCCCATGTGGACTTGGCACAGCCGGTCGAAGTTCAGGCACTGCGGCGCAGAGGCAGACCTCCCAGAGGCTGATCCAGACTGTGGACATTGGGGGGTGTATCGCCGGTTCTGGGGGGGGGGGGGGGGGACCCACTTTCTGTGCAAGCAAACCAGCTCACAAATAGCCAGCGCGCGGGGAGAGACTTTGGTAATGCACCTCTGACGTCAGTTCTGCCCGGAGAGGGCTGGCGCTAGGGATTAAATGCCAGCACCGCGAAGTTTGAATAAACTAGTCTCAAAACGACTTACCGACTGCATGCCGTTGTCTCTCGCTCTGTATGTAGTACATCGCTACAAATTTTATTTGTTCCATTTTAAAACTTGTTTGAGGGGGAAGGGAAGGGGCAAGAAACAGCAATACAGAAACTTGCATCTAAATTGGTAAATGCAAATAAACTTTTCAGAAATAATTCTACATGCTATATTCTGAATCTATAGAAACCATGCTGGCTTGAGAAGTTACAAATTTAATAAAAATGTACAATAAAAAATAAACATTACAAAATTTATAGATATTGTTTGAGCTGTGCCTAGCCATTCAATTGTGAATGTAGAGCAGAGCAGTGGGATAACCACGTGTCTTTGAGGTGCATTTTGGACTCCATCTTTCCAACCAGTGAAGTCAGACCAAGCGGCCTACAATTATTTTTTCTTCTGCCTCCCCCGAAGCATTTCAGATTCTTGTGATTCTTGAAAAATCATTACTAATGCCTTCACAATCTCTTCAGCCACTTCTTTCTGCAATCAGGGGTGTAGTCCATTGGTCTGACTGACTTATCTACATTCAGACCTGTAGCTTCCCAAGCACCTTCTTCATAGTAATAGCAACTACACTAACTTCTGCACCCAATCTCCCCCGACACACTTGAATTTCTAGTATACTGCTACTGTCCGCCACAGTGAAGATGGCGCAAAATATTTATTTTAAAATACATTTAATTTATATTTAAAATAATTTTTCAGCCATTTCTTTATTCTCCATTACTACCTCTCCAGTGTTACGTTCCAGTGGTCCATTATCAACTCTCACCTCTCTTTTACTATTTATATATCTAGAAAAAAACTTCTGGTATGCTCTTTGATATTACTGGCTAGCTTACTTTTATATTTCATCATTTTGCTCCTTATGGCTTTTTAGTTGCTTCTGTTGGTTTTTAAAAGCTTTCCAATCTTCTGACATCCCACTAACTTTTGCTCTATTATATGCACTTACTTTGGCTTTTATGTTGTCTTTTACTTCTCTTGTTAGTGAACAGTTGCATCAGCCGGCCTTTAGAGTACTTCATCCTTGGGATGCAACTATCTTGCCTTTTCTGAATTTGCCTCAGAAACACCAGTCATTGCTGTTATTCTGTCATCCTTTCCAATCAGTTTCAGCCAGCTCTTCTCTCCACTTTACTCCATCATACAAGGACTCCCAAGTCTCTTTGCATCTCTGCATTTTGAATTCTCGCCCCATTTAAATAACAGTCTGCCCGTTTACTTCTACCAAAGTGCATGATCATACACTTTCCAACACTGTATTTCATTTGCACTTCTTTGCCCATTCCCCTAAACTATCCAAGAGTCTCTGCAGGCACTCTGTTTCCTCAACACGACCCGCTCCTTCACCTGCCTTTGTATTATCAGCAAATTTAGCCACACATTGAAAGCAGCAGACCCAACACGGACCCTTGTGGAACTCCACTGGTAACCGGCAACCAGCCAAAATAGAATCTTTTTATTCCCACTCTGTTTTCTGCCAATCAGACAATGCTCCACCCATGCTAGTAACTTCCCTGTAATTCCATGGGATCTTATCTTGCTCAGCAGCCTCATGTGGAACACCTTTGTCAAAGACCTTCTGAAAATCCAAGGACACCTCATCTACTGCATCTCCGATATCTACCCTGCTTGTAATTTCCTCAAAAATTGCAGTAGGTTTATCAGGCAGCATTTTTCTTTCAGGAAAATCAGGGATTTCCTTTCACGGATCCAGGGAAGTTTGGCCAGGTGGATTCAGAATTGGCTTTCCTGCAGAAGGCAGAGGGTTGTGGTGGAGGGAGTACAATCAGATTGGAGGGTTGTGACTAGTGGTGTCCCACAAGGATTGGTTCTGGGACCTCTACTTTTCACGATTTTTATTAACAACCTGGATGTGGGGGTAGAAGGGTGGGTTGGCAAGTTTGCAGATGACACAAAGGTTGGTGGTGTTGTGGATAGTGTAGAGGATTATCGAAGATTGCAGAGAGACTTTGATAGGATGTAGAAGTTGGCTGAGAAGTGGTAGATGGAGTTCAACCCAGAGAAGTGTGAGGTGGTACACTTTGGAAGGACAAACTCCAAGGCAGAGTACAAAGTAAATGGCAGGATACTTGGTAGTGTGGAGGAGCAGAGGGATCTGGGGGTACATGTCCACAGATCCCTGAAAGTTGCCTCACAGTTAGATAGGGTAGTTAAGAAAGCTTATGGGGTGTTAACTTTCATAAGTCGAGGGATAGAGTTTAAGAGACGCGATGTAATGATGCAGCTCTATAAAACTCTAGTTAGGCCACACTTGGAGTACTATGTCCAGTTCTGGTCGCCTCACTATAGGAAGGATGTGGAAGCATTGGAAAGGGTACAGAGGAGATTTACCAGGATGCTGCCTGGTTTAGAGAGTATGGATTATGATAAGAGATTAAGGGAGCTAGGGCTTTACTCTTTGGAGAGAAGGCGGATGAGAGGAGACATGATAGAGGTGTACAAGCTATTAAGAGGAATAGACAGAGTGGACAGCCAGCGCCTCTTCCCCATGCTCAGTACAAGAGGACATGGCTTTAAGTTAAGGGGAGGGAAGTTCAAGGGGGATATTAGAGGAAGGTTTTTCACTCAGAGAGTGGTTGGTGCGTGGAATGCACTGCCTGAGTCAGTGGTGGCGGCAGACACACTAGTGAAGTTTAAGAGACTACTGGACAGGTATATGGAGGAATTTAAGGTGGGGGGGTTATATGGGAGGCAGGGTTTGAGGGTCGGCACAACATTGTGGGTCGAAGGGCCTGTAATGTGCTGTAGGTCTGACACGGTGGTCAGCAGCACAGGAGCGCCGCAGGGAACCGTACTCTCTCCAGTCCTGTTCACCCTGTACACATCAGACTTCCAATATAACTCGGAGTCCTGTCATGTGCAGAAGTTCGCTGATGACACGGCCATAGTGGGGTGTGTCAGGAATGGACAGGAGGAGGAGTATAGGAAACTGATACAGGACTTTGTGATATGGTGCAACTCAAACTACCTGCGTCTCAATATCACCAAGACCAAGGAGATGGTGGTGGACTTTAGGAGATCTATGCCTCATATGGAGCCAGTGATCATTAATGGAGAATGTGTGGAGCAGGTTAAGACCTACAAGTATCTGGGAGAACAGTTAGACGAGAAGCTAGACTGGACTGCCAACACAGATGCCTTGTGCAGGAAGGCACAGAGTCGACTGTACTTCCTTAGAAGGTTGGCGTCATTCAATGTCTGTAGTGAGATGCTGAAGATGTTCTATAGGTCAGTTGTGGAGAGCGCCCTCTTCTTTGTGGTGGCGTGTTGGGGAGGAAGCATTAAGAAGAGGGACGCCTCACGTCTTAATAAGCTGGTAAGGAAGGCGGGCTCTGTCGTGGGCAAAGTACTGGAGAGTTTAACATCGGTAGCTGAGCGAAGGGCGCTGAGTAGGCTACGGTCAATTATGGATAACTCTGAACATCCTCTACATAGCACCATCCAGAGACAGAGAAGCAGTTTCAGCGACAGGTTACTATCGATGCAATGCTCCTCTGACAGGATGAAGAGGTCAATACTCCCCAATGCCGTTAGGCTTTACAATTCAACCACCAGGACTTAAGAACTTTTTAAAAGCTATTAGTAATGCTGTTTGAGATAGTGATTTAGATGCATATCATATTTTTTTTACTGAGTTAAGTATTGTATGTTATTAGTTTTGCTACAACAAGTGTATGGGACATTGGAAAAAAAGTTGAATTTCCCCATGGGGATGAATAAAGTATCTATCTATCTACCTCTATCTACTATTCTATGTTCTAAACCATGCTGATCTTGGTGTATCTTGTCACGTGCCTCCAGGTACTCCGTAATCTCATCCTTAACAATCTATTCCAACAACTTCCCAACCACTGATATCAGGCTAACAGGTCTAGTTTCCTTTCTGCTGTCTCCCACCCTTCTTAAAGAGTGGAGTAACATTTGCTATTTTCCAGTCATTCGGTACAATGCCAGAATCTAGCAATTCTTGAAAGATCATTGTTAATGCCTCTACAATTTCTCCAGCTACTTCCTTCAGAACCTGACAGTGCATTCAATCAGGTCCAGTAGATTTTTCCACCCTCAGACCACTAAGCTTCCTGAGCACCTTCTCAATCGTAATTTTCACTGCACAAACTTCACTTATCTGACACTCTTAAATGTCCAGCATACTGCAAACATCTTCTAATGTGATGACTGATGCAAAATACACATTCGGTTCTCAACCATCTCTGCATCTCTCATTACAATATCTTCAACGTCATTTTCAATTGGTCCTATATCTACCCTCAACTCTTTTACCTTCCATATACTGAAAAAAAGCCTTTAGTATCTTAATCATAGAACCATAGAACATTACAACACAGTACAGACCCTTCAGCCCTCCATGTTGTGCCGACCCATTAAATCCTTAAAAGTCTACCCCACAACCCTCCATTTTTCTTTCATCCATGTGCCTATCCAAGTGGCTCTTAAATACCCCTAATGTTTTAGCCTCCACCACCATCCCTGGCAAGTCATTCCAGACACTCACAACCCTCTGTGTAAAAAAACTTACCCCTGATGTCTCCCCTAAACTTCCCTCCCTTTATTTTATACAGATACCCTCTGGTGTTTGCTATTGGTGCCCTGGGAAACAGGTACTGACTATCCACCCTATCTATGCCTCTCAATCTTGTAGACCTCGATCAAGTCCTAATGAAGCCTAGCATCCCATAGGCCTTCTTAACTACACTACCAACCTGTGCAGCAACCTTGAGGGATGTATGGATTTGAACCCCAAGGTCCCTTTATTCATCCACACTCTTAAGTAACTGACCATTAATCCTGTACTCAGTCTTCTGGTTTGTCCTTCCAAAATGCATCACCTCACACTTACCCGGATTGAACTCCATCTGCCGTTTTTCTGCCCAACTCTGCAGCCTATCTATATCCTCTTGTAACCTTCGACAACCTACAGCTCCATCCACAACTCCTCCAATCTTTGTGTCATCCGCAAATTTACAAAAAGGTTTCAGCCTGAAACGTCACTACTTCCTCCCATAGATGCTGTCTGGCCTGCTGAGTTCTGCCAGCATTTTGTGTTTTTATTTATTTCCAGCATCTGCAGATTCACTCGTTTTGCCTTGGGAGAGAAAGTTTACAAGGATGTTGGCACTTGAGGACACAAATTATTGGGAAAGGTTGATAAGGTTAGGACTTTACTCCCTAGAACATAGAAGTTTGATAGATTTGATAGAGGTATACCAAATTTTGAGGGGTATAGATAGGGCAAATGCAAGCAGGCTCCCCCCCCCCCACCCCCCAAAAGTGAGGTTGGGTGAGACCACAACCATGGGTCATGAGTTAAAGACGAAAAATGAAAAGTTTAAGGGTAACATGAGGGAAAGCTTCTTCAGAGGGGAGTGAGAGTATGGAATGAACTGCCAGCGCAAGTGGTGGATATGGGTTCAATTTCAGTTTAGAGAAACTTGGATAGGTACACAGATAGGAGGGGTATAGAGGGCTATAGTCCAAATGTGGGTCAATAGGAATAAGATTAATTATTCAGCATGGACTAGATGGGTCAAAGGGCCAGTTTCTGTGCCAAGGCATTCTGACTTTTTACTGCATGCATTCAAATATAACACCTTCAGTCCTGTATTTTGCCCTATCATCTGCCTGTCCTTCCATCTCACCACACTACATCTACTTGTATACCAACTACTCCATCCTCAGTCACATCATTCTGCTTCCCATACCCCTGTCAAATTAGTTTAAACCCTCAGCAGCACTAGCAAACCTGCCCAGAAGGATATTGCCCCCTCTGCCTGATCATCCTTCCCCTTTCAAATACTGTGAACCCAATCAAAAACATGCCTGTTTCTAGTACCTGGGAGGCAACCTACCACTCAGGTGTCTCTTTCACATCCACAGAACCTCCCGTCTCCTCCAACTATAGTATTTCCTATCACTACTCCACTCCTCCCTTGCCAGAGCCAAACTCAGTACCAGAAACCCAATCAATACTGCTTCACACAGTAAGTCCTCACCACGCTCCCCCCACCAACAGTATCCAATGTGGTATACATATTATTGGAGGCAATGGCTAAAGGTGTAATATGCCCTGTCTATCTATTGGCTTTCCCTCTCCTGAGTTATCTAGCTCCTACAACTTGGGTGCACAACCTCCCAGTAAGTAAGTGGGTGTTGGAACATCCCTGTTAGACTGAACACGAAGAAATCTGCAGATGCTGGAAATTCAAGCAACACTCACACGAAATGCTGGTGAAATGTAGGCCAGGCAGCATCTATAGGAAGTACAGTCAACAGTTCAGGTCGAGACCCTTCGTCAGGACTAACTGAAAGGAAAGATAGTAAGAGATTTGAAAGTGGGAGGGGGAAGGGGAGACCCAAAATGATAGGAGAAGACAGGAGGGGGAGGGATGAAGCTAAGAGCTGGGAAGTTGATTGGCAAAAGGGATACAAGGCTAGAGAAGGGGGAGTATCATAGGACGAAAGGCCTTGGAAGAAAGGGGGGAGGGGAGCACCAGAGGAAGATGGAGAACAGGCAAGGAGTTAGAGAGAGGGCGAGAGAGAAAAAAGAAAAACAGAAAATAAATAGGGGTGGGATAAGAGGAGGAGGGACAGTAATTCAAGTTAGAGCAATCAAAGTTCATGCCATCAGGTTGGAGGCTACCCAGATGGAATAAGGTAAACACAAGGTACACTGCAGATGCTGTGGTCAAATCAAGACATACAAAAAAGCTGGATGAACTAAGCAGGTCGGGCAGCATCCGTTGAAAGAAGCAGTCAACGTTTCAGGTCGAGACCCTTTGTCAGGACTAAAGGAGGAGGGGGCAGGGGCCCTATAAAGGTGGGGGGGAGGGTGGAAAACCAATCAGAGGAAAGATCAAGGGGTGGGGGAGGGGATAGGCAGGAGAGGTGAAGAAGGAATCTAAGGGGAAAGCACAATGGGTAGTAGAAGGCGGCAAAGTCATGAGAGGTGAAAGGCAGCTAGAAGAGGAGACAGAGTGAAGGTGGGATGGGGGAAGGGAGAGGAAGGGAATTACCAGAAGTTGGAGATTCAATGTTCATACCAAGGGGCTGGAGACTACCCAGACAGTATATGAGATGTTGTTCCTCCAACCGAAGTTTGGCCTCATCATGGCAGTAGAGGAGGCCATGTACGGCCATATCCGAATGGTAATGCAAAGGAGAGTTTAAGTGAGCGGCAACCGGGAGATCCTGTCTGTCATGACGGACGGAGTGTAGGTGCTTAACGAAGTGGTCCCCCAATCTGCTTCAGGTCTCGTCGATGTAGAGGAGGCCACACCGGGAGGACCGGATGCAATAGATTACCCCCACAGACTCACAAGTGAAGCGTTGCCTCACCTGGAAGGACTGTTTGGGGCCCTGAATGGTGGTAAGAGAACAGTCTATGCTCCAAATCTATACTGGTACCGCTCCCCAACTTTTCCTTCGATACATTGACGACTACATTGGTGCAGCTTCCTGCACCCATGCAGAGCTAGTCAATTTCATCGACCTTGCATCTAACTTTCACCCAGCCCTCAAATTCACTTGGTCCATCTCAGACACTCTTCTCCCCTTTCTCGATCTCTTAGTCTACCTCTCTGGAGATAGACTGTCCACTGATATCTTCTATAAACCCACTGACTCCCATAACTACCTTGATTATACCTCTTCCCACCCTGCCAAATGCAAAAATTCTATTCCCTATTCCCAGTTCCTCCATCTCTGCCGCATCTGCTCCAAGGATGAGGCTTTCCATTCCAGGACATCCCAAATGTCTTCTTTCTTTAAGAATTGTGGTTTCCCTTCTGCCATCATCAATGATGCCCTCACCCGCATCTCCATTTCCCGCACTTCGGCCCTCACCCCATCCTCCCGTCACCACAACAGGGACCATGTCCCAGCATATTATCCTCCGCAACTTCCGCCACCTTCAACAGGACCCCACCACTAAGGACATCTTTCCCCCTCTACCCCTCTCTGCTTTTCGCAGGGATCGTTCCCTCCGCGACTGCCTGGTTCACACTTCCCTCCTCACAAATCTGCTACCTGGCACTTATCCCTGCAAGCGCAAGTGCTATACCTGTCCCTACACCACCTCTCTTACCACCATTCAGGGCCCCCAAACAGTCCTTCCAGGCGAGGCAACACTTCACTTGTGAATCTGTTGGGGTAATCTATTGCATCTGGTGCAGCCTCCTCTACATCGACGAGACCCAACGCAGATTGGGGGACCGCTTCGTTGAGCACCTATGCTCCATCCGCCACAACAAACAGGATCTCCCGGTTGCCACTCACTTTAACTCTCCTTCACATTCCCATTCAGATATGTCCATACATGGCCTCCTCTACTGCCATGATGAGGACAAACTCAGGTTGGAGGAGCACCACCTCATATACCGTCTGGGTAGTCTCCAGCCCCTTGGTATGAATATCGAATTCTCCAACTTCCGTTAATTCCCTCCCTCTCCCTTCCCCCATCCCACCTTCACTCTGTCTCCTCTTCTAGCTGCCTTTCACCTCTCATGACTCTGCCGCCTTCTACTAGATTCCTTCTTCACCTCTCCTGCCTATCCCCTCCCCCACCCCTTGATCTTTCCTCTGATTGGTTTTCCACCCTCCCCCCAACTTCTTTATAGGGCCCCTGCCCCCTCCTTTAGTCCTGACGAAGGGTCTCGACCCGAGACATTGACTGCTTCTTTCAATGGATGCTGCCCGACCTGCTGAGTTCATCCAGCTTTTTTGTACGTCTGGAATATAAGGTGCTATTCCTCCAACCCGAGTGTGGCTTCATCTCGACAGTAGAGGCCATAGATTGACATATCGGAATGGGAATGGGACATGGAATTAAAATGTGTGGCCACTGGGAGATCCTGCTTCCTCTGGCGGACAGTGCGCAGGTGCTCAGCGAAACGGTCTCCCAATCTGCGTCAGATCTCACCAATAACTAGAAGGCCGCACTGGACACAGTATATCACACCAGCCGACTCACAGGTGAAGTGTTGCCTCACCTAGAAGGACTGTTTGAGGCCCTGAATGGTGGTGAGGGAGTAAGTGCAAGGACAGTCCTTCCAGGTGAGGCAACACTTCACCTGTGAGTCTACTGGTGATATACTGTGTCCGGTGCTCCCGGTGTGGCCTTCTATATATTGGTGAGACCTGACACAGACTGGGAGACCGTTTCGCTGAGCACCTGCTCTCTGTCTGCCAGAGAAAGCAGGATCTCCCAGTGGCCACACATTTTAATTCCACGCCCCATTCCCATTCCGATATGTCAATCCATTGCCTCTTCTACTGTCGAGATGAAGCCACACTCAGGTTGGAGGAACAACACCTTTTATTCCATTTGGGTAGCCTCCAACCTGATGGCATGAATATTGATTTCTCTAACTTCCGTTAATGCCCTTTCTCCTCTTCTTACCCCATCCCTATTTATTTATATTTTTTCTCTTTCCCTCTCACAATAACTCCTTGCCTATTCTCCATCTTCCTCTGGCGCATTTCTTCCAAAGCCTTCCATCCTATGATACTCCTCCTTCTCTAGCCTTGTATCCCTTTTGCCAATCAATTTCCCAGCTCTTAGCTTCATTCCTCCCCCTCCTGTCTTCCCCCATCAATTTGGGTCTTCCCCCCCCCCACTTTCAAATCTTTTACTATCTTTCCTTTCAGTTAGTCCTGACAAAGGGTCTCAACCCGAAGTGTCAACTGTACTTCTTCCTATAGATACTGCCTGGCCTGCTGCGTTCCACCTGTTAGACTGTGGCTGTGATGTTCTCATTTCACAGCAACCTCTAGTGCAGGAGCACAAAAATTAAACCAACCTGCAAATTACACCCTAGTCTTAGGCTACGTCCACGCTACACCGGATAAATCTGTAACCGAAGCCTTTTCTCTTTGTTTTTACCCTTCATCCACACTAAAACAGCATTTTTGTCTCCCAAAACCAGAACTTTGCAGAAACGCTCTCCAAAGTGTGTATTTTTAAAAACACCAGATTGGCCAGATTAGTGTGGATGGGGTAACCAGAGACTTGTGAAAATGCTGGCAGCGTGCTATTTCATTGTTTTTCTGAATGCAACCTAACAATTGCAGAACAGACTGCAATGAAACTGATGCCAGAAGAGTTAGAAATGTACTCACCAAATACTTTGACCCATAATTTACTGAATAAATAAGTATACTCACTTTGCCCTGTTTTCTGTCCTTGCTCGTATGAAGGTGGTTTACCTATTTATGCAAGTACTTCTCTGACAATAGATGTGTAACAGCCTAATGTAACAGCCTCTGGAAATACAAGATAAAACAGATGCAGACATGTTTTATACATTTAACAAGGTGCTTTATTAATGCAACACCATTAGTCAGTTTTTCCAATGTTTGTCGTCAGCCGAGTCAATCTGTCTATGAACTCCGTCGGTCGCCTCCATACACTCCAGTATTTGTTTTTTTTACTTTTAGGTTCTCCTGCGTGAAAGCCAACAGCTGTACGTCGTTTTAAGTTTTTCTAGTCTGTAACTACACAAATACGGACTTTTACGATGAGATTCAACACCAAGCATGTCGCTTGTTTTCAGTAGATGTGTCCTGCACATACACAGGAGATTTGCCAAAATCTCCATTTCAATGTGGATAGAGATTTTTTTTTTTTTAAAAACGCATAGTGTGGACGCCTATCATTTTTACGCGAAACTGGTGTTTTCAAAATTATCTGGTCTACTGAGGACGTAGCCTTAGAATTTTACTGCTATACTTTCCTCAAAGATCACAATAAGACCATAAGATTATAGGAGCAGATTGGCCCATCGAGTCTGCTCCACCATTTCATTGCTGATTTAATTTTCTTCTCAGTCCCAGTCTCCTGCCTTCTCCCCATATCCTTTCATGCCCTGACCAATCAAAAACTTATTGACCTCTGCCTTAACTATAAAGACCTTGCCTCTATAAGCTGCCTGTGGCAAAGAATTCCACAGATGTCAAAAGCCTTCTGAAAATCTAAGTGCACAACACCAAACAATTCTCCTTTGTCAATCTTACTTGTTATCTCTAAAGAATTCCAACAGATTTGTCAGGCAAGATTTTCCCTTGAGGAAACCACACTGACTATGGCCTATTTTATCATGTGCCTCCAAGTATCCTGAACCTCATCCTTAATAATTGAATCCAACATCTTCCCAACCACTGAGGTCAGACTAACTGGACTATAGTTTTTCTTCTGCCCCTCTCCATTCCAGAAGAGTGGAGTAACATTTGCAATTTTCCAGTCTTCCAGTACCATCCAGTATGTAGGGATTCTTCAAAGATCATTATTAATGCCTCCACAATCTCTTCAGCCTCCCCTTTCAGAACTCTGGGGTGTACATCATCTGGTCCAGGTGATTTATCTACTTTCAGACCTTTCAGTTTGCCCAAGAACCTTCTCTCTGGTCATGATAACTTGATACACTTCATGGCCCCTGGCACCTGGCACTTCCACCGTACCGCTAATGTCTTCCAAAGATCAGACTAAAACCCAACATTAGACATAACGTAGAGCAGTGGATGTAGTGTATATGAATTTCAGTAAGGCATTTGATAAGGTTTCCTATGCAAGGCTCATTCAGAAAGTAAGGAGGCATGGGATCCAAGGAGACCTTGCATTGTGGATCCAGAATTGGCTTGCCCACAGAAGGCAAACAGAGGACGGTGATCAGTGGCATTTCACACTGATCTGTTCGGAGACCCCTCTTCTTTGTGATTTTTATAAATGTCCTGGGTGAAGAGGGTTAGTATGTTTGCTGATGACACAAAAATTGGGGGGGGGGGGGGGGTGTTATGATAGTCTGGAGGGTTGTCAGAGGTTACAGCAGGACATCGATAGGATGCAGAACTGGGTTGAAGAGTGGTAGATGAAGTTCAACCCCAGATAAGTGTGGAGTGGTTAATAGTAAGGTTCTTACCATGGTAGAGGATCAGCAAGATTT